>NW_008795035.1:2319855-2345441 GCF_000699145.1 Aptenodytes forsteri
ATGGAGAAATTTTTTTTTTTTTTTTTTTTTTTTTGCATTTAGTTTGGCTTTTTCCATCCTGATTCTTAAAAAATCACAGTTCTGGGCAGACATTCTCTACTGCCTCCAGCGGTTTGTTACAGCCTGCCTGCAAGAAGTTACTGTTCACTCCAGGCTGCCAGTTGAACTGCTGCGGCAATGCCTCCCTCCTTCCTTTCAGCCAAAGTAAATCCTCGCTGTGCAAAATGTGCAGCCTTGAAGGGTTAGAGGTGGGAGGTGACTGCTGAAGAAGTTCAGCTAGCCGGTCAGAGTAAGCTGTTACCTCCTGAACCAGAAATGGAAGCATGTCCGCGCCTAAGTGAACAGACCAGAGACATGCTGAGGATATGCGATTCTCCCTGTGCCAAACCCGGTTAGTCCCTTTTCCCTCCGTCTTCTCCCTTCCATCACTTTATTCGAGTGGGAGCGACTCGGTATGCAGCAGTTGATGTTGGGATTCCTACTGTTCCAGTATATGTGTGCGTTTAAAAAAAATGGAGAAACTAAGACTAAAATTTGTAAAATCTCTGGTATTGCTAAATACACTTTTGGCATATTTGATATATTACCCTTCAAACAGTTTAGCCAATAAAACATGCTCATTTCTAATGGAGATGAGCACCCTTTAGCTGACCACATACTTTATGCAGAGAAGATCAATAGTATTTACTGAATTGCAAAAACTGGATAAATACAGTATTCTACAGGCAGATTGTGCTGGGACTGCACCCTGATACCACTGAAGTCAAAATCAGAATATACTGATTTTAATGGGAACAAGTTCTGACCCTTGAGAAATAGAAATAAGGACAAAGCCAAATCTTTTAGGTATTCTTCAAAGAGTAAGTATTATAAAATGTAACACTTAACTGTAAAAGAAAAAAAAGTAGTAATATTCCTGCCACAACTGTATTATATTCTATAGCAAGTGGAATATACTAATGCAAATACAGTATTTCCATTGGCCCATGTATCCACTTTATCTCACACATACTAGAACTGCATATGCCTAATAATCTGTGCTTTCTTAGTATGAGAGAAACTGTGTATGGTCTGGCTTCTTTCTTGCAGAAGAGAATCTGTCCATTGCACTTCTGCCACTACCATTATTACTTGTCTATCAAGTTCCCATCATGAAAAATGCAGGGATTTTTATTTCTACATTCCGTATACGGAACTCTGCATCCTCTACCCTTGCCCTAGTCCAGTTAAGATTGTGATATTAGATACTATTGTTTAATCAGTGATTGAAATGTAAACAAATCACATTTTCCCTTTGTGCTGTTAATGGTTATAGCACATCTTTGCAGAGAGTTTTAGCATTTGAGAAGCCAATGAATAGTTTCGGTGCAGAAAGTGAAGCACTGCACTTTGGGGATGCGTCATTAGCAGTTTGAGGATATGTTATGAAGTATCCATGAGGTCTGAAGGAGAAAGCCCATCACGTGAGGGACTGTAACCAATATATCAGGTTTCATTTGTGGGTGTTTTGCAAACCACCTCAAATCTCCAGATTGCAGCGTCCTGGCAGTTCCAGAGTCCTTGTATGATTGTTTTATTTTCTTTTCTACCGCCTCATACTGTTCTAAGATTTGTTATTCTCTCTATATATTCTCATATAACAAAAAAAGTTTGGTGTTCAAATGGAATCAACCAAAAACATGTATTTACTAAGAATTCTCCCTTTTGTCAAAAGTTTTGCAAAGGAGACAGATATTCAGATGAGTAGGGCAAAGTGGACAGCCATGCCATTAAGAAATCCGCATTGCCTATTTAATATCGTATTTGATCAGTGTTTGTAAAATACAAACTTGTAGCTCTATAGCTCAGCTCTTCCTTGAACATACCGCGATTCCCAACCAGTGCTGTAGAATAAAACATACCAATGGACTAGCAGCTAAAATGAGTAATTTTGAGAATAACGTCACCCTGCAGATCCTTCCTGTAAGATTTTCAGATCTGGCTCCCCTGGAGGCAGGTTTGCAGCATGATTGCGGTTCTCCTGCTAGAAACTATGCAATATTAAAATAAAGGGACCCCTAAATGACCCACTCCCACTCTTGGAATGCCCCATCACCCTATCCCCTTCTCTTCCTCCCAAAGTAGATGTAGCTCATATATTTCTAATGCTGAATGTATTCAAATTGAAGACACCAATTTTCTAGGGCTTTTAGGAATTATCTTTGCTCTGAAAGGAGTCAGATCACATGGTTAAGTGGCAAAGGTTCAGCTATTTTGAGAGATGACACCAAGCCCTACAGAGAGGTGGATGTGAACACAATCAGGCAAAGGATAGGTACATCAGTGAGATACTCTAGTGCCAGGCAGTTTCTGTCTGGCATCAGCAATGTGTGTTGCCCCTCAGTATCTGGACTCAAGGAATGAATATTAATTCACCTGGTAATTGGGAGACCCCCCTCTGATCAAATTTTGAAAACCACAATCCAGTAATAGCTGCGTGGGTAGATGAGAGGTTGGACGTGCATTAAAATAAGATTTTCTGGGTGGTTTGATGTTTCATAACAAAAGCAGCAAGTGTAGCAAACCACATCAAACTTGTACAGCTGAACCAATTAAAAACATCAGCAAGTCATCTGTGCACTAAAGACCCTAATTTAGTGAGGTGAATTATTTCCTCCTGGGCTTTAAGGACCACCACAAGTTGGAGGAAACTGGTCAATCTTCATAAACAGGACACATACTAAGAATATTTTCGGTACGTCGGAGTTGGCATGGCAGCATGGAGCTGAAAGCAGAGGCAGGAATAAGGAGTAAAGAGTGCCAGTATTCATCATTGTGGATTTATTTATTGCTTTGCTAGGCCAATGCACGCCCTTTGCATGAAAGTGGTATTAACTGAGGGAAGTATTCATCATCTCCTTTGTTTGACATAAGATATGAATCTGGTCTAAAGACTGCTTAAAGGAAATTATTTTTGAGGATTAAGTAAAAAAACATCTTGGTTTGGTTTTCATCAAGGCTGCAGTTATGGCCACAAATAGCTAAGTAGAATACCATTTAATTGGGCTGTAACTGACAGCGCATTATATTCCCCTAGCTCCAAAGCTGTGTCTTGGGCTACTCGCTTCTGTTCAGTCACACGCGTCTAGCTTATGATGGCTATTCAAAGATCAGATAAAGCAGTTAGGATTACTGTATTTTTTGAGTCTAAACTTTGTGATTACAGTTTTGCTGAAAGAGTAATATTTTCTATGTAAAGTATACTTTACAATGTATTGGAATTTAACTACAAAGATATACACCTTCATAAGTACAGGCTATTAAACCAATTTACTAGTATGTCAACAAGCACCGATATGTACATAAAACCAGAATAATTTGGTTTGTTTTAATGCACTGAGCCAATCCAGCAGTGTGCCGTCAAGTGCTATTGAGAATCACTTTGCACTAACAGGATGACATGACTGGAATCGCATTCGCCGCACATCTTAGTTCTATTGAATGATCCAGAGTTGAAATGAATGACTGACACTTTCTGAATAAAAGAATAAAGCGATTGTGCCATTCACACTGCACTGAGGGTGAAAATTTACTTTCATTGTATTGGGTATTAAGATTCACTATATTAGAGTTCATTAAAGTAGGTGGGAGAATGGGACTCAGTGAATAATTAACAATAAGTCATTTATCAGGGAAATTTAGTTTTTTCTTCTGCTTGTAGAAAATCCATAGGAAGATCACAACTGCTTCAGAAGTGTTTGCTATTCAAACCTATTTTAGAAATGGGATTTTTTTTTTCCCCAATTGTTAGCAATTTGGATTGATTGTAATTTGTCGTTGAGGCTATAAGGTACTTGTTAGTCATGTAGCATTGATTAGCTATAGTTTGTCATATAGGTACATGATGATCTGTCTCCCTCCTAGTTGGATGTGTTTGCCTACTTTTCCAGAGCAAATATCAGCATGTACACATGCAAATGTAAATTTTTTCTTAACCAAAATCTCTTCAATGACACTTTGGAGGCCCTTTACCATGAATGCTGGTGCCAAAAAAATGAGGTTCCTTGAATTTCTATGAAATGTAAACAAAAAAATCTGGTGTACAAGTAAATCCATTTGAAATTGTGACAATATTTGTAGAGTATTTTTGCAATATTTCACTTTCTTTACTAGGTTGTATCAATGAATATTCAAATTTGAGAGAAATTAGATAGACAAAGAAGCCAAACAGTCAAAAACAATGTCTGACATGCAAGATATGCAACAGATAGCAAACATCTGCATTACAGTTTTCAGTGCTTTGCTACAAAAGGCGGATTTTGAATAGAGAGACCATGACAATATTTCTCACAACACTTTTTTGTGTTCATGGCTCCACTGAAGTCATTTTGCCATTAAGTGCAGTGAAATCAGTATGTCACCCAATACAATTGACCATTGTCCTTTGTAACGGCCCAGTGCACAGCGTTCTGCAGGCTTCCTCCTTCAAATGATAGGCTCCCTCATGCCACATATTTAGCTTTCCTCTAGTAGTAAGTGCCGGTATCTGGTTTGAGATCAGTGGATTAAAAGCTTTACAGGAGTGCTGAGAATTATTATTATCTTAGTTATCGCTATTTTTCAGAAGTATTTCCCAGGAGTGCAGAAACTCTGGGCCTCTAGATTGCAGGGTCAAACAATGCTGAGTGCCTGACACCATAATAACAAGAGAATTCATTCAAATAGAAATGGTGGTTGCCTCCTACTAGTTCTGATAGCACTCAGGTAAAGGAAGGATGTCAGAGGATGCCTGTGGGAAGAGATCCATCTCTAATCGAAAGCCATCCAAAAAGTCAATAAAATTAATTTCTCATCCACAGCTGATAGGGCAAAAGGTCCATTTACAGTAAAATAGAGATACTGAATCCCACTAGCAAAACAGCACACACCTTATACTTTAAAATATATAAAGCTCTCTTTGCATGCCTTTTCAGAGCTCATGTTGCCAACGGTTATGCCTTACCTCTTTTATGTGACAAACTGGCAAGAGGCTTGCTGTGCTCTTAGGCAGAGGTGGATTGGGTTACAAGGAGGGGGCAGTGCCGCGAGAGTCTCAGGAGGGATGTCTGAATTATTTTTTAAGAAGAAAAGCCTCAAATGGAAAGTGTAACCCAATGCTTTCTAAACGTGGAGCCACGCTTAAAGAGCAGTGCTATTTGGTTTCTCTCTACTTTAGAGAAATTTAAATCCTCAGTAAATAAATACTGCTCTTCAAGTACTGAACAAATGAAAATCGCCTGATCAAAATTTAGAGAAGTTCCTGGTGCACTTTCCAAGAGCAGGAGGGATGGGGAAAGAGCCAAACTTGCTAAAGGAGAGCTAAAGCTCAGCCTCTAGCACCAGAGATTACAAGGAGCTAAATTCTGTCCTTGGGTCAAACTCGGTGGAGCCTGGGTGTAAGCTGAGAGCAGAGCCTCACCTTCCTGGAGGAAGATCACAGCCAAAGCGAATGCGCTTTCCCGTCGCAGAAACAGCTACTTTCAGAATAACAGTCTTTCTCACTTTGAAGCCTACACGCATGACGAGTGTAGGCTGAGCAAAAATAGACAAGGGGAGAATGCCGGGAAAACAGAAAACTATTGCAAAAATTTTAAAGCACCTAATGTACGTAGAAAAATTCTTTCATATTCTTGCGCAGTTGTGATCTCTAGGCACAGGTGTGAGCACAAACACATTCCCCCGCAGTGGAGGCTGTCAGCGTGGGAGAGGAAGTAAAACTGTTCATGCTCATGAAATGCTCTTCTAAAACATTGCTGGCTGGGACATGTTCTTACAACATTTTTGCTTCAGTATGATCAGGTCTGTGATCAGAGAGGTAGCAGGGATGTGGTAGGGCTCATGCAGAGCTGGTCAGGCCTCTTTCAACAAACAGTTTGGTTTAGGCTTTCTCTTTTTTTTCTGGAAAATGTCAGTCAAGCAAAAGCAATCCCAGTCCAGCAATTCAGCCATGCCTGTTCGCTCCGAGGAGTCATTGGAGCAGAGACTCAAACCTGCATCAGTGACACTGAAGGTGAATGCTCAAACTTGCCAGACTGTAGAATCCATCTCTCATGAAGTTTTATGAATATTTCATTATTCCTACAAATTGGAACAGCTCAGGAGCGACAGAGAAATCCTCCTGTCAAGTGACCAGTTCCTAGTAGAACACATATGTGTGATCTAAAAGTTCAGCTTTTGAGTCCTTGCTTTGACCCATTCTGGGCAGTCTTGAGACTATGAGGCAGAAGATCCTAACCATGAAGCTTACTGGCTAATTCATTGTTAGGCCTTTTCTCTGCTCTTTTAGGCAAAAAAAAGAAAAAAAAAGGCAGAAGATGTAGTTCCTCCTCATACAGTAGAGGATCATTTGGAATCTGCCAAATATCTCCATGGCTTACTGGCTAATTCATTGTTAGGCCTTTTCTCTGCTCTTTTAGGCAAAAAAAAGAAAAAAAAAAGGCAGAAGATGTAGTTCCTCCTCATACAGTAGAGGATCATTTGGAATCTGCCAAATATCTGATAGGTAGAAAATCTTTTACACTCCCTTTGTTCTAGGCAGGAGCACAAGTACATATTTATACTAAGCACAAGTTCTTCAGGTGCAGGGTAGCTAGGACAAATGCAAGGTCCTGTCTAGCAAATACTGTACTTAATGTCTGGGATAAACTCAGCCTTGTGTAGAGGGCTCAGAAAATGGCTTTAAAGCCAAATAGGGGTTTAAATTTTTCACAGCAAGATCTTTTCCCCCCATCCCATGCCCCATTTTACCTTCAGTAGCAATTATCTTCATTATTTTATCTGCTATCACTGTTTAAGCCAAAAGTAGTTGGGGATTAAAACGGGGAAAGAAGATGCAGAGGCATGTAACAGTGCTACAAGGCACACACAAACTAAACTTACTCTGCATCCTCTTATGGCCCTTAGAGACTATTGAAAGAGGGCCAAAAGAGGTCCCACAAGAGCAAGGGGCCTTTAGTGTATTCTTCATGTTTCTCCCACAGATAATTTTGAAGAAATACAGTGTACTTTTGTATGCCCCTAAAGTAAAATTACAACTGGCTGATGGAACTATCTCAACAGCAACGACGAGAGTCAACTCAGAAAGGCAGGGTTTGTTGCCAAATAACACAGATTGTTTATAATGAATATAAACAATTACACTGCTGACCAGATTCCCAGTACACTTCCATCCACAGAATGTACAAAATACTGCTCTGGCACTGGTCTCCCAAATATTTGCCATGTATTGAGCATTTTCAATGAATGAAATTCAGTGGAAATGCAACAGAGGGAAATCCATACCGCACTGTTCCCATTCCCCAGCATTTTTTGTTCCACATACTTATTTTTGCCTTTCATATTATAATCCTACATAAGCAAAATGCTTCTTGATCCACCATGATCTCTCCCTAATTCTTTGATCCCACATTGACTTTTCTTGTCTTCTCATGTAACAAGTTTAACGTTGAGCACAGATAAGAAGACAACGGGACATGTTGTGGGAGTAGATATCATCACATTGCAGCTTCCTCGGCCATACTGATAAGTCTTGCCTCTTTCTCTGTCACATCTCGGTGCAGATCTTGACAACGTGACTCGTCTTCCCAGAGCTGAGACCATATGTAAACTGGTGATAGTACGGAAGAAAGGCCTTCCACTGTAACATCCACCTAAGCAGACTCATCCTGGACACCACCAAGCATTTATCTGAAAGCAGAAACTTAAGAGGTGTCTAGTGCACTGTAAAATTTAAACCCTCCTATGGGACAGTATTGGGGGAACAGAAGTATCCACAACAGACAAGAGAAGAATGTTGCAAAAAGAAAGCTCTTTCTAGTCTAGTCTATAGAAATATATTATGTGTGATGTTAACACAGGTAATTTGCAAGAGAGGTCCATAAATCATCATTTCAATGGGTCATGAACTTCAAACTGTGCATTCAGCTCAGCAATTTCATTAGAGCAGAATAACCTTATTTCCATATGAAGACCAGTCACGGTGCTAATTCTAAAGTAACAAATTGTTCTTTTGTTTCAAATCTTATTAGTGCTATCACTGACAGATGTGGGGGAAAAAACTGGCCTTTCCAATGTTGTCCAGAGGGGAAGTTGAAGAATGATGATGATGGCCCGCTCACTGCAATTTTCTGTTGGCGCCCAAGGAATGTGTTTTGCTGGCAGAAGATAAGTTGCATTAGTTATTACTGGAGTCAAAGGCAAGCTCTGTGTATACCAGTTTGGAGCACAACTTCTATCAACTGCTTACAGATTTCAGTACTGTAGTTCCTGAATCACGTTGAGATGCGGACACTTATCGGTCAGTACTAGTCCGCACAATGTCAACTTGCAAAAATAATATTCCTTGCCCATAAACGCCTCTGACAAAGTTTTATAAATAATAAACAAGCTGATGTTTCCCAGTTGCTCCCTATATAAAATAATCTTAGAATCGCACAGAAAAGCTGAGGTTGGAAGACACCTCTGGACATCATCTAGTCCAACCCCACTGCTCAGAGCTGCCAGAGGACTGTGTCCAGTTGGGTTTTGAGCATCTCCAAGGATGGAGACTCCACAACCTCTCTGGGCAACCTGTTCCAGTGTTTGACCATACTCACAGTAAAAAAAGGTTTTTCCTTACGTTTAAATGGAATTTCTTGTATTTCTATTTGTGCCCATTGCCTCTTTTCCTTGGGCACTGCTGAGAAGAGTCTGGCTCTGTTTTCTTTACATCCCTCCCATCAGGTAATTTATACACATTGGTAAGATCCCCCGGAACCTTTTCTTCTCTGGGCTGAAGAAACCCAGCTCTCTCCTTGTCTGGCAGATGCTCTGAGACCTTAATCATCTTCTTGCTCCCTCACTGGACTCAGCCCAGTATGCCTATGTCTTCCTTGTACTGGGCACCCCAGCACTCCAGATGTGGTCTCATCAGTAAAATACATCTGCTAACTAATGTGTCCTTATACTGTATTCACATATAGTCCCACATATCTTCCTTTTTTTTTGTTAGAAAGCTGCTTTTACCTCCAGGATGTTTTTCCTGTAAGAAGCAAGAATTAGTGTGGCACAATTACGCAAAAGATCTCTTTTCTCTGTGGTTTCCTCAAACCACTCCCACCAACTTTATTACGAGTGTTAGGAAGATATCTGATGGGCGAGTTGTGGATTAAAGCTGCACCTGTCTTTCTAGAAAGCTGTATTTCTGATGCTGCCCCATCATCTCACTGCTACCCCTCTCCTTGCCCATTTCCACCATTGGGGTCAGGCAGTCAGCAACAGGCCCTGAAGTTCTGGCCCTCATCTCAGCTAAACTCACTCTTAATATTGAAGAGGTTTGTCAGTTTTCAGTTTTATTGAGTGCAGACCCAGCTGTGCACTTAGCAAAGCTGGTGACATTGACATTGACCTTATCAAAACCAGGACTGGGCCTGTGATGCTGTGGTTAAAGTTTCAGGTGAAGATGCAAGCTCTCTTGAAAACAATGAACTGCCATACAATACTGAGTGCCAACCAATCAGTCAAGTTATTTTCTTGGGTTCCCTGTAAAACACTGTACAGCCTTGGGTATAGCAAATATGAAAACTAATTATAAAGTATGATACATTTGAGTCTGGTCTTGAAAATCTGCAGCTACTGCAGCTGTGGGTGCCTTACACTAACTACATCCTGTTTATAAACAGCCAGCACAAAAATGTCATTTTTCTGATTTGAAGCCATTTGCTGTAGCCAAATAAGTATTTCACGATAACAAAAGTGTCTTAGCCAGTTAGAATTCATTTCTTTCCCCCTGCAAATAAACAGTAATCAGCTTGCCTATTGGTGGCAGTTGCTCAGTTTGGATATGCAGCTCCATCTCCCTCCTGCTATGAATATGCAGATCTCTCCACTCTCATTAGTTTCTGAAGTGCCTCTGCTCACCCTGCTTGCTGTAGCTGGCATTTTTGAGCTGTATGGGTGACAACACCACAGCTTATCACTCTCTGCTGAAGGCAAAGATAACTTTAAAATGTATATAAAAGAAAAAAAACATACCATGCCACAAATCAAATAAAGCTGACTGTTGAATTTTGTGTCTTAGCAATGGATTTTCAATGCTAAGAAAGAGTGGTAAGAAAACACCTCTTGCAGATGGGTGGCTCTTATCTATAAGGACTGGATCAGGCAGTAACTTTGTCCCATGCCTGGTGGAGCGTGTTTGCAGGGCTGGGTCTTAGTAAGGGACATTCTCAGAAACTAAGTTTGTTCAACATATGTGCACATGCTCTTGCTCTCAATGTAATAGTCTGCCTTCACAGCACTGGCTGATGCTACGCTTTCTATGTTGTTCTGGTTTATTTTTAAATGAAAGATAGTTTAGCAGACTGCATTAAGTTCCAATAAATGTATTTGTGTTATTAAGAAAAACCTGAATCAACAACTCCTTGTACGCTTATATGCAGGCTGCATGAGCAGGATTGTGAAGGGTGTGTACATGCTGATCTTGCAGAGCTTTACATCTGAGTGTAACCTCTCTCTCCTCTAGTAGTCCGAGAGAAGTGGTTGTGAACCACAACATCAGTTAACAAACCATTACTGTGGTTTAAGTATATAATAACTGCTTTACTTTCCCCAGTTACCAGTCCAGCATCAGAAATTTCCCAAATTTATTCAGCAGAATGGTCTCCAAGACTTCTCCCCGTTTTTCCTCTAGGCTGTCATGGATTTAAAACTACCTTAGGTTTAAATAGTTTAAGCAGGTGGCGAAGCCGGCTGCCTGATTTTGCCCAGAGAACACGGGGAAGGCGCACGTGATGTATTCTGCCGGCAGAGTCACGGGGCAGCAGTGGTTGGCACAGGGGCAGTAAAAGCAGCTGGGCCTGGTAATGAGCATCAGCACACAAAAGGGGATGCATGTGCTCAGCCTGAGCACCTGGTCCTGCACCAGCACTGGTGCTGGCAGACGCCTCTGCCCAAGCAGAACCCCAGCAGCTGCCTGAGACAGGTTTGGAAGTCCTCTGGCTTATCTCATCACAGGATTGGAAACTCTGGTCTCAATCAGGAAAACTGCTCAGATCATTAATGATTCCAGCCTACGTCAGTGGGCCTTAAATGCATGTTCGAGGCTTAGCCATCTGCAGATGGAAGGGAACATGTCCAGGGAATTTAACTAAGCCACAGGACTTTGCACCAAAGCAGCCACCGAACGCTCACACGGTCTGCTCCATCCACTCCTTGGCGGGACACAGCGTCTGACAAGCAGGTGGTTACAAACAGCTTGAGGAAATTGCTGCATCTGCTTTGTTAAGCGAGCATGTGTCTGAGCCCTGAATCCATCTTTCAATCAAGCTTTTAATAGGAAAATGTAATCCTAAAAATGATATTTCTGAATGGGACCCAGTAAGGAATAGATGGAAACGTAGGCATGGTTTAGAGTGAAATCAAAACAAAAAATCAGTCAAAGTGCTGTAAAAAAGTCACACAGTGCTGAAAGCAATCATAATTGCACCAGTCAATTATGAAACTGTAAGTTGAAGTTTGAAACTGGCCAATCTCCTGTCTAGTTTCACTTGCAAGGTTGAGTCTAGCTTGGACAAAGAAAATCGAACAATGAACCAAAGAAAAATCACGGGGAGACATGGATCCAGTGTTTACATTGCCATCCCTTCCACTGGGCTATGACAAGAGAGAGACTAGAAAAAAACAAATTGTAAACTACAATCTTATCTTGCTATTCCCCTTTCAGGATTGATGAGTAATAAAGGCAATTAGCCAGAAATGTTTTTAAAACTTGTCAAATACATTATTTGACAAATATATCCATAAATCATGTATCTAGTCACAAACTGTGTGAGCTCTGAAAACTACCTCATCATTTTAAAAGAACTTGAAAATCTCATTTCATCCATTGATGAATCACCTGCCCGCATTAGCAATAAACTGGCGCAAGCATTTTTATCTTTCACATCATATGAAGTGCATTTCAGGACACTTAAACTTTGCTGAATTTGAGCAAAGGCAAAAAACGTGTGTGTGTGTGTGTGTTTTGAGACATGGATGCACACACGTAGGTTTGGGGTAATTCTCTACATCTGTGTGAGCTCCCACTCTGGTTTCTCTGCAAGGATTCTCCTCTGCATAGGGAGCTGTGGAGGCCCGTAGGCACAGGGAAAGCTGAATCTCTCCTCTTGAGTGATCCCCAGCCAACCTGCAGTTTCTGAATTGGGAAAAGACCCACTTAGTCCTTTAGGCACCCAGAAAAAGAAATTATTATACGTCAAACTTTACATTCTTATAAACAGCAACTTTAATCTTAAGTGGTCAGGCAGCTCCATGCAGACGGCTCATGCAAAGAACCTGTGTCACCTCCAGTAACCCAAATGCATCTCCTTTAGAAGAGGGCCCTTTCTCCGCCCACCCAGATGGCACTCATTGAGGTTGAGAAGCTCATTGCCCTCTCATTCACCTCCCTCTCTCTTGCTGTAGGCCTTGACAACAGCTGAATTTGATAGAAGTAGGAAGAACTTTAAAATCCATATTTATTTAACTGTTTGTGTAATTGCAAGAGTGCTTGTCCTGCACAGTTAACTGACAGTGGCTTTCAGACCTGGTGGATGCTTCATCTGGCAACTGTTTTTTGCCTCATATACTGCTCGTGACCATGCACTGTCACTTAATTAGGCTTAAATTAAATAAACGGATCCAATCCAATTCTCCAAGGTTATGGACTCATATCTGTGTGCTGGACTGTAGTAACTGGTTCCTTTGCACTGCCAGGGGATGTAAATTGTGTGCTTGGTTTGGTGCCTACACAGCGTGTACTGAACTCCTGCATGCTCCTCAGGGAGTCCCGAAGCTGTGGCCAAACCCAGCTTCGCCAGGTACTTCTCCAAAAGAAAAGTTAAATTCTCAGTTCCTTGCAGTCTAAAATACAGTCATTTACCATACATCTCTGAATCACAGTCAGTTTATGGTGCTTCTGTTATCCATTATCAGTAAGCTGATTATACTTTCGTGCTTTTTTTTGCCATATACTCAGTCACATTTGCAGATGAACCATCTGGAAGTATGATGTTCTGGTGAGGGAGAAACAGTTCACAGGTATGCACTGGTTTTCACAAAAATTTCAGCTGGAAAAGATTTGGCTCTAGGAAGAAGTGAAAGAGAAGAAGAAAAAAGAAAAAGAAGTCCTTTATTCAAAATGAAATATCTGAAAGCATTGCTTTTGGTGCAGAGCTGAGTGGGAACTCACTCAGAAGTTGCTGCAAAACAGAAGTATTGCCCGCTGGATCATTTTCTCCATTTCACAGACTGAGAATGTCAGGTCTTAGCTGAAAAAGGAACCCAAGCCTTCCCATCTTGAAGTCAGGGTACACGCTCTCTCTTGCTTTCTCCTGAGCATTGTTCCGGCTCGTCTCTATTAATTCACAAGAAGCCATACCATATATTAATAGACAACTCAGCCTTGGAATTTATTTTGCAGGAGATTTTGTTATTGCCTCATAAACATAGAGCTCCCTTAAATTGTCATCAAAATACATCACCATAAAATTACTGAAGCAATAGAAGAAAAAACCTACAGCACTGCCACACCAAATTCTGCTTCAAGTATTACGCTGCTCTTCTGTGAAATTCACTGTACTTGCAGGGATCTAACAGCTTTGCCATATTCTTTCACTGATATGGGTAGTCCAAAAGAAGCAATCACACTTTCAGCAGAAGCTGATTTAATTTCCATGGGACTGTGGGCTCCAGTCTAGTAGGACCATCTTAACTCTTCTTATGTGCAGCCAGCACTAGCTGCTGTTCTTCACCACTTTGCACCTTAGATAGACATTTATGACTGAGTAAAGTAGCTGTAATTTATATCCGAGTCAAGCAGGGCTCTTGATTTGGAAGCACTTTCCATGGGTGTAAATGACAAGCCCAAGGCAGCAGCAAATCCAGCCCAGGAGATACAGTTAGTCCATTTCAGGGAGGAGGGGAAATGAGACTTTGATTATTGTGATCTCTACGGGGTGGATGTTAAAGGCTGCGTGACACTTTGCAGGAGAACAAAATGTTGTTTTTGCTGAGCCACGGTGCCTCGTTTCCCACACTTGGTGTGCAACATGCAAGGCAAGCAGGGAGCCCTGCGCCCGCCACAGGTGGAAGCATTTCCACCAGGCTTCCTGCACCTCACTTTGTGAAGGGTTTTGGGAACCTCCCAGATGCGCAGACACAGATGATGTCACTGTAAGCACTGCAATTCTCAGTAAATAAACTGTTGGAAAATGGCAGTACCAAATTAAATGGCAATAAAGCTTTTGTTGTTTCAGTTTTATGCAGGTTTTAAGACAGAATCTGTGATGAACTGCATGGTATATGCTTGCACCAAAATAAAGAGGGTAGCATGGCATATAAATAAGTTCAGCATTAGATCGGTATCTTTTTCAAATTATGACTCACTAACGTAGTTTTACAGAAATTTGATTGCAATTTTACTGCATGGAGGGCTCTTTTGCATCTGTTTCACAGATATCCACCTTTTAAATTTTATTTAATTTGTATTGATTTTTTCTGCACTTTCATAAGCAGGCATCACACATCTGAGCACACACAAAAATGATTACTTAAGTGATGATTTAAAAATAATGGATGTACATTAGCACATGAATGATTAATTCCTTTTTGTGAGTACAAGCATCCAGGCTATGGCTGAGTAAAATATTGATGGTACAAAGGAAATGAGCTGTTTCTTAATTTAGTTTTGTTCTGGTAATGTGTAACTAATGTTGTTTCCTTCTAGCAGTATGCATTTAGTGACCCTTTTAAATTTTAATACCTAGTGATAGCTAAACTAATAGCTTCATGAGACATGTAAGAGGGGATTTTGAAAAGATGCAGATACAGTTTACATGCATTAATTTGAGACTCTCTGTAACACATTTAATACAAATAGGTACTACAGAAGAACGTAGATGAAGTCTCCACACACAGGCTGGCATTTCACTGGAAAGCTGAGGCTTTTTTTGCACAAGATGCATTGAAAGGTGCAGATTTCATTGTCATATTAGTCTCATGAGGCTGCGGCATATGAATCCCAGTTCATCAAGGCCTGGTGCTCTTGTGACGCACTCGAGAGTGTGGGGATTTGCAAGACTAGTACAAAATGAGAGCAGGACTGCTCTTACCACCTGATACATGGGCGTATGTTTACACTAAATGTAGGGGGACCTGAGTACTGAGATTAACCCTGTGCTGGACTCCTACAGCCTGAGTCAGAGATACCTACATTGTGGTTTCTCACTGTTCCCACAGCTGTTGAGGTGTTTCTGGAAGTTTCTGCCATGACTACAGCATCCTGAAGTGTTTTCCCACATATTTGCTGGGAAATGCCACAGTGGGGAGAAAGGCACTGAGAGACAAGCACTGCTCACATGGTCCTTCCCACACCTTCATTGCAGGGCATGGCAGGCCAGGCTCACCCATGCAAAACTTAAACCTGGCGCCCGGTCGAGCAGAGCAGTATGGGCTCAAAATCAAATAGAAACGTTTTAAATACTCTGTAGATGTGGCTGAGCAGCAACGCCTGTAAGGACACAGGTTATGGTAGAGCACAGCTACAGGCTTTGATGTTCTCAGATGGGAATACAACCTTGTTACTCAAGGTTGATATACGGACTGAATCACTGGCACTGCCTACCCACTGCCCATCTGTTAGAATGGCACTTTGCCCACCGACGTGGTGACATGCCAGGTTTCATTTGAAGTAGGTGCCTTCTAACAATGGGTTTAGAAAGCAGCCTGTTGAAGACAGCAACTGACACTTCTTTCTTCAATAGGCTATTTTTGGAGTAGGAACACTTGCTGGCAGCAAGTGCAAAGGGCCTAAAACGGCTTCTGTTAGTCAGCTGCAAGAAAATCTCATTTGCTACAGTAACAGAAGGTTTGGGCTAAAAAGTAAAGCGATTGCTTCCATTTGCACTTGCTGGCCTCGCATGGGTATGTTTATTGTGGCTACTTAATCCCACTTTACCAAACTGCATGGCAATTTGCAGGTAAGAAAGGGAAAGAAGGAAGAGGAACAGTGTATTGCTTTTGACACAAGAAAGGGTGCTTTTTTGTTTAATTTTAAACCACGATCCTTTGATATTTTCCACTGCTGCAATGGATATTATATGGTAATCCTGCCAGGACATTTTATATGTGAGGAAAAGTTTGAGGGTTGGTTCCCCAGGATGACATTTGAAAAATATAGTTCACATTTTTTTTCCTTTGGCAGCTGAGAGAAAAGAGGGATCTTCATGCAGTCCCAACAAAAATCAACAGGTTTTTTGTCATCAGGTCTTTTTGAAAGGGTTTTGAAGATCCTAGGGAAAACACAGACTTTGGCTCTGTCAAAAGTCCACGAAGGGGTGTAGATCAGAGAGCAAGTTAACGCATGCAGTTCTCCCTGGTGACATTCTGGATACAGGATGCCTGAAACGTGGGCAGAGTGTAAAACCACACGGCCTTAAGAGCAGCCCAGATGGCCAGCAACCCCAGGAACACATGCACACGTGCTATCCTGATCCTTCTAGGAAGGATTTTGAATCTAAATTGTCAGCCTGACATCAGTGCCATGACATTCCTGATGGGCAGGAGTGATATATGATCCACCTTGCAGAGAGCTACTCGCTTGGGTCTGTAGTAAGGAGTAATATGGCCTAACAACCCTTTTCTGACGTGTCCAAAGCTCACCTAGCTTGAGTCCTGGCAATGTGACGTGATGGGAGCCCGAGCTTGACCATGGCTCTGACCTGCTCTCAAAATCACCTGAGCATTGGACAGTCTGCTTTCTCCCCCCTCTGCCTCTACTGTCTTCCCCCGACTCCACTCCTTTTTTCATCGCTCTGCCAGGACAAAGCGCTGTCCTACCTGGCAGTGCGCTCCCAGCCTGGGGCAGTGCAGGGGGACTTGCCAGGTGGCAGGGTGCCAGCTAAGCCTGTGCTTCATGCAGCTGGGTCCCCCGTACCACATATGGCGAGTGCTTCTGTATGGTCTGGCTACACGAGGAAGTGGAGACCTTTCCATCCATCTCTGGTTTAGTGTTGAGCTCTTGGCCTGATACACATATATGGCTAATGATGACAGGGAGAGAAAGGACCAACTAGGCATTCTCTGCCAGCATGCGAAGTACATATGCACAAAATAAACAATCATTGAGATTCTTCTGAACACAGGAAGTTATTCAGGCAGCATCTGAAGTACCGAGATAAAATATCCAACTCTGAAACAGCTTTTGATAGGAAAGCTGAGAATAACCTGTAGTTATCTTTGGCTACTGGACAGCAGAGACTTTATTATAAAATGATTTATTTGCTATAACATGGCTGCTAAAATTCTGGCACCTTGTTATGCAACTAATTAAAAAAAGTCAAATCTATAAAAGGAGCTGGAAAACTTCGGCTGGAGCCACAAATACTGTTTGTTCCATTGCTTCCCACATAGAGAACCACTTTTCGTGCCCTCCTCTTATCCACAAAGACACAGAAAAGAGGAGATCTGTGGCTAACAGCCACAGCAGCTACGACTGCATCACTCCAAGCAGCAGAGGGAATAGAGCGCCTGCAGCAGTCTCTGTGCTTTGCCAAGAATGGAGATGTCATGGCTTACTCTTGGAGCCACGTCAGATAATAGTGTTGGCATTCCTACCTGAGCCTGTTTTTCCAAGTCAAGCACCGTCCAGAGGATTTAGTAATAACTTGATGATGACTGGTTGCTTCTTTGTTGTATATTTTTGCTATGTTAATTCTTCCAGTATGTGCTGCAAATAGGAGATTTTGTGGGATAGAATAGGTGCCACTGCTAATTTATATTGCCTTGCATCCAAAGTGCTTTCTACACTTTTGACCCCACACACCCCCCTCTTCCAGACCAAGCCTCCTCCCTGACAGCTCCTTTGCATGACTGTTTCCTGCATGACTTGTCACAGACAATGGTATTTCCCCAGACTCCGTGGAGCTTTGCATCACTCAAGATTAGTGGGCTGACATGCACAGCCATACAAGCAGCTGGCAGACTGTCATCAGTGAAACAATGTGGGGATGAAATGGGCCACCTATCTCATTGTCACCTACTGTCACCTCAAAGGTGAAAATATGTCATCTTGCACCCACCGAAGAAAAGTAGTAAGACGTGTCCCCAGGATCAGTAATATGAGAGTGGCTCTCGGACACGATGCACCATTTCAAACGTTGATGGGGGGGAAGGAGTAGCAGTAACTCCAAAGGATCAAAGCCACCTGCACTCACTTTCACCTCTCAGTTTTGATAATGTGATATATAGAGAATAATAATTGTTTGTACTCACTCACCTTCTGTAAGTGCAAATTTCTCTTCTGCACTAGCATGCAAAGCACAGACCAGAGAAAAGCAAACTTTTCATGGACAGTTTTGTTATGGCTACTCAGTAGAAAGGATTTTGCAGCCCACAGCTAGCAGACAAGAAGGAACACTGAGGTACACCAAAGCTAGAAGTCACTTTTTCAAACAAACTATAATATTAGATAAGACCGTAAGTGTTGAAAAAATAATTAAAGGTATCCACCTATGCCTCAAGAACAAAATGTCCTAGGCTAAAGTCAAGATACTGAGATGTCAAGGGGCACACACTAAACAGAAACTCAAGTTAACATGCCAAAGGCAGCAACTCTTGCCATTACTGATTGTGTGTGGGCTATGAACTTTCTGTATGTGTCACAGAGGCAAAGCAAATAGTTTGATCATCTTTCTTCAAACCTAGGATGAGAGTCTACCCTCTTGCTGGATAGGAATGCACTGGAGAAATGTGGTAAGGCTTTATTTCAGAGTTCAAGCAGATACAAATTTACAAGCAGTTTGTTTACCTTTCTATTCTTAGTGATTACTGGTATTAACTATTGTCTAAGCACCCTCCCTACATCAACTGTGAATAATGCCCATCTGATCCTTTACAACTGTTTTACTGTCACCCAAATGAGGCAGGTTTTTGGCTCCCGAGTCAGTGTTAGGCTGGACAGCTGCTTAGCTATGACAGCCCAAGGAGCTACCTCAGGCTTGCCCAAGGGAGATTCAGACTGTACTAAATTACATTCTTAGAGTCTTATTTAAGGCCTTAATCCATGGAGTTATATTTGGTGGGACAGTGAAGGAGCAAGGTTTGTGTGTGTCTGTGGACGTGTCTGTGTGACTCTCTACATGCATGCATGCCCAATTGCTTGTTTTCTGTAACACTAGAACCTCCACGACTACAAAATGTCATCAGCTGGTACCTGTGGACTCACCTTTGTGTAGGATGTGATTGTTGGTATACGAAGTCAAGCTGATTCATGTTGGATTTTATGGACTCTGGAATGAGTAATGTGATACTAATCTATAGGTAAACTACTCTGCTGGTATTTATAACCAGTGAGCAATTGCCTCACCCCTTAACTGCGAGTTTTGAGATGTGACAGTTACAGTAGATAGTAGCTTTACTGTAGCTCTGAGCTGTTTGGGAACCTGTATGATTGGCTAAATTTCTAAGGGAATATTTGATTTACCTTAAAGAAAACATCAATCTTGTCTTTGGTCATTCTTACTGATGGGGAGTAATTTTTCGTCTGGTCCGGGACATAAAACACTTTAAAGTCTGAGCCCGGTGAAGTAAATAAAAAGATAAAATTATCGTCTGTTCCCATCCTGCATTATCTTGTAATTTACACATAAATAACAGTGAAATAATAGAATGTTTTCAGGCCTGTTCCTGTTCTGAAGGTCACTGGGTCTCCATAGGACAAGGGGGACTCATCACACAGAATCAATTACAGGATTAGGTAATCCCCTAAAATGGGACTGAAAAGTGATTTTGTGTAACAGAAGTTGCTATATATAATATAAATAGATAACATTAAGTGTCTTGTCATCTTGTGATTATATGCCATGAACATAGATTTGTTCATAGACGTTGTTGAATGTCTTTTTATCTGTCTATGCCTGAAAAAGGCAGCACGTTTTACTACTAGTGAGGAAAAGTGTAGGTAAACACTGCAGATGGTGAATCTGTACTGAGTAGCAGTATGACAAATGAAATTTTGGAAATTAAAATTGTAGGCTGTGAGGAAGATCAGCTATTAATCTTGGAAGTATGCCATTAAATCTAATTACAGTATTTTGTTGATATTACCTTAGATGTTTGAAATTAATTCCCCATCAAATGAAAGGTGATGTAATATACCTAACTGAAAAGCTAATCATTGTACAGAAAATGGAGTTTTCTTGCTTTCAATGATGCCTGTAGACATTTAAAGTGCTGCGGGGAGTTAGCAACAACTACCACTCTACACCTGGCCCCAAAGGGCACCATGGCAATGCCTTCACCTTGGCTTTTCTGTTCCCAGCTCTCTGCCCTGTACAGCTGTCCCTCTCTGGGATTTTTTTTACAAGATTATTCTTTTGCGAGGACCAGGGATTAATCACGTTTTACTATTGCAATGAGCTTTGCCAGAAAGTGCCATGGCCAGAATTGTTGGCCTGAGAGAGTTGTTTTTTCAAAGTTAAGTCTGATGGGGAGTTTGCAGGCAGGAAAGACCAGTTTTACAAGACTGTGCCCGGTTATGTTTATTGTTTGAATCCCTTTTATTAGCTTTGACATACAGCCATCCAGATTTCACTCTAAGCACATTTCAAGTAGTAAAATACACAGGACAACACATCACAAACATTGTGTCTATGTCTTTTCCGTCTTTGCTGATGCGGGGTTCTCTCTGCCAGCCCCACAGCCTCAGCAGAGGAGGAATTTCTGGCCTTCTGCTGCCTCAGGTTCACCTGCCCAGGATCCCGCGTGATCCCCTCTGGCTGACCCATGCAGTATACTGCCAAAGCATAAAAAAAAAAAAATTTGTTTTCCAATAATTTTTATTAATTACTGGCACATCTCCGCTACCTCCCTGGAGGTAGATGGGGGAATTGGGGAGCCAGCATATTGAATTTCAGTCGGACTTTTGCCTAAGTAAGAACTGAGAGCAGCCATTAGATTTATCACTTAAATATTCAATATAGAGATAGTGTTCCATATGCTTCTCAAGGTAAACTGATGTCAGATGATCGTGGGTGGGCATGGAATAGCAGTGTGGACCCATTTCTTACACCAGCTGGAAAGATAAATGACAAGAGTGGAAGCATATGCACATGCTGCTCCTATGCAGAGCCAGGATAAAGTTGCCAAGTTCAGATGCACAGCCCATCAGTGTTAGCAGAAGATTATCACTACACCTTCAAGTGACAGGCATACAACCTGAGATTTCTACACATCCCTCTATATGAGGAGGCAGATTAGAAAGATGTAAAAAAGAGAGAACAATGATGTTAAATTGAAGTTTTGACAGTCAGAAATACTTTAAAAACAACTCTCAACACAGTACCCAAGAAGATGCTAAAAGAAAGCATTGAAACTGTTTTGTGTCTTTCTATATTTTACAAAATGCTGATCACTTAAAAGCACCTCCTGTAATTTTCTGACAACTGACAAGGGTGAAAAGGGGGGTTTCACGTCATTTAGAAAATATGAAAAAAATATCTTCTTTCCTTTAAGCATTATAAAGAACTACACTTCTGTGCTACCTGAATTGGATACTATTTACAGGGATAAAATTACGATGTCTTTTTTTAAACTTACCACTCTTTATACAGTACTTGACTTATAACCAGTTATTTGCCTGTATCAACACAGCACAGGCTTGTTATATTAGCAATTTTCTATTTTTAGCCTATTGATGTAAATCATGAGTGACAATGTTCTGAAATGTCTCACTTCTGACTTGCGGTGATACTGCTACAAGCTCAGGACTCAGAGAAGGAAAATGGTTGGCTCAGTTTTATTGCTTTGCCAGCCAAACACCGGGATTTTCACCTGTATTTCCCCAGGCAACAAGGTTTAGGGTGATTGAACAGGGATAGGATCTAAATGGACTCCAGGCAGATTAAAGACCCATCTTCTTGGGATCTAAACCATGGGGTATGGTGGTGAATAAGTGGCTACAAATAGGGCAATAACTACAGTAAGGGTTCACAAAGACTGGATGCTAAAGCCAGGAGCTGTAGGCATCCATCTAACAGAGGTGAGCATTAGAAAACACGTAATTCTGCATTGTGCAGGCTAACAGTGGAATACCATAATGAGCTATCAGTTTCAGCTTATGTGGCTTTCACCCTGTTCTGATGATGAGCTGTGAAGCATTATAGCTTGAGCTTCCTATTTTCTACATTTATGTTCTTAAAAATCCAAAGGAGAGAATTCTTCACCAATCGATAGGGATGAAAAGCCTGTTTTTCTTGGAAATTGTTCTACATTCATTCACATACTATACATGCCTGCCCTGCCCTGTGCAATGGCTCCCCAGATATTGAGAAGGCACAAAGGCACATAAAACCAGAGCTGTATGAAAGTAACTTTTCTAGGTTGTTAATAGAAACTAATATTATCAGGCAGACTAATATTTACTCCTGCTATGGGAGCATTACTCATTGAATAGCATCTTAAATTGTCCAACTAATTTTATGCACTCATAATAAATAAATTCTATTCTCTTTTATTATCAAACTTAATTTAAGTCAAGGTAGGTCATAACATCTGCGCTTTGCAACTTACATTTAAGGACAGTGAATACAAAAACTCTGCATGTCTACTTCATCGGAAATTATATATCTGACCCATATTAAATTACCTACCAATTCCTCTATACGATGCCATGCAGCAGGCAGATGTCTGTATGCACTGGTGAAATGTGGTGCTTTTTGGAGGAAAAAAAGAGAAGGGAGGAGGAAAATATTTAGCTAAAATATAATGACTCTTAGGATACATCATCATCACATCCTGGCACTACTGTGATTTGACCATCCTTCTGTAACTGACGTTTGCTGTTTTTATTGGAAATGACACAGCTTAAATGAACATATCCTCAAAATATAAGTTTCACATTTCATTCAGAAGCCATCATGTCCATGCGTCAGCGTGCTGAGTCACTGATTCAGCTCTGGCTCAGGCAGAGGGAAACCATCAATACCATTTTCCTCAGCACTTGGTATTTCCTAGGGATGCGCCGTTTGAGCAAATTTTCCTGGGCGACCGTGCTCTGAAGGTGGTTTCCCAAACGTGCAACCTGCCCTGCGCTGTTGCAGTGCGCTCGCACTTTCTTACCAAATCGCTGTGTGGCTGAAGTAGTGATTTTAATGAACGCTTCTGCTTGCTGAAATCAGTTCAGCCTTGGTTATAAACCCAATGGAGGCATTCAAGCAGAACGAAATGTCTGGTTTAAACACATATTAGTTTAGTATTATCTGTATTTTAATGAAGCAAAAACTCAATTTGTTTTTCTAACAGATGGTGGTTCTTTTATCTGTATGTAAATTTTGAATATTTTGCTTACATTTTCAAATTCGCGAACAAGTGTTGCTTAAGTCTGTAAAACACTTACAGGGTGAAAAGTCCTTTAGACAATAGGAATAATCCATGAGCTAACCGATGAGATAGGGTAAGTGCTCTCATTACCATCTCGTACACAGGGGCAGCCTCATCCCAGCCAAAGCTGGTCCTCGGGCATTCCTGGCTCTTGGGCTGACACTCAGTCCATTTTATTGTGCCTGTGTACTTTCAGATTCTGCTGATGTGTTTCTTTTACAAATCAATCATTCTAGGGGTAATTAACATTTAAAAGCCAGGTTTCTTTTAATTCCATTAGTATATTTCTGACAAGAAATGTGTTGGCAGAATCCAAAGGTTAAGAGTTACAATGAAGAACAAGTTTTAGGATAAATGAAAGTTAAGGCCTAAAATAGCCTGACAATACCCCATTAATCTGCACACTATTGACACAATAGTGCTCTGTTGTGTCAATGAGGATTTAAGCAGCTTTGCAGCACGTTACTGATAGTTTATCATATCAATAGGAGCCTGCATATATTTGTGTTTAAAAACCTGTGGCTCTGTAATTCCCTGACTGCACACACATTGTAAGTGCACATACTTTAAATCCTTACATAAAGTGGTTTCTAGCCACGCAGCAAATTTTGAAACTATAACAAACTACCATATTTAAGCATAGACACAAGATATTAGTCTTGGCTATACCAAAATCCTTTAAAACGCTGTACTTCAAACTGAAACCCTTTGCCCTACAGGAATGCGACCCGATTCTCAACATTGTGTCATCTGCCTAATTGAAGCACAAGGAGACTTAAACCATATTAATCTCTCATCCTGATATACGGAAGCCTTGAGCAGCTTCTGGCTGGGAGGTATGGTGGGGAGGAAAGGTCCCTTCCCACAAGCAGCCCCTCTCAGAGCTGAGGGGAGCGTGCAGCCACAGGCCAAGCAGATGCCATAGGCTGTGCCATGCTTCCCATGCCCCCGCTGTAGGCATAACTGAGCAGCATTGCTGAGTAATTTCTACACGCCAGTCACAAAAAGGATGTATCGAATGAAAATATGGGTGGCTCTTCTAGGACTGCAGTTTTTCTGGCTGGCACCACCATCAGGCATTTAAAAATCCAAGAAGCAAATCCCGCATTTGTAATGCCCTGGTGTGGGTAGCTTGTACCTAGGTATCCGTACCCTCTGTGAATCCACGCAACAGTGGGTCCGCTCCGAGTGTTTGACTTCCAGTGAAAAGGCCATAGAGCGATCCTGTGAACCGAATCCTTCTCTTTGAGGCACTCTAAGATTTTTTGTCCTCAGGTTGCAATTTGATTCCTAACCAAGTGCGTAGTCTCTATTGCAGCATTTTCATGCATTGTGCAAATTTTGATGGTTTTCGGATTAGGGCTGAGAAGGAGAAAATAACGTCCTTGCACCTTTAACCAGGCAGCAGCTCCTGGGGTGCAACATAGCCGTGCGGTGGTTGCTGTGAGGAAGCCCATAACGATCCCGCCTTTAGCCTGTCACCACTAGGAAACATCAGAGACAGCCAGCCGAGGGACTGAGTTGCCAAAAACGTCCTATTCCCATGGCTGAGAGATTTTGTTGGCACCATCTCTAAAGAGAATTTACTATGGGCCAAATCCTGGCGCCCTTGCTTAGATGAATCAGTTCTCAAGAGGCAACGCTCCCGCTGCGAGTGGTGCGTGCGTAAAAACCTGCAGGATCAGCCCAAAATACTGCTTGGGAGTATCGAGCGCTTGTCTTCCAGAGGGGCAGGAGCGACCTGCCCAACGACTTGCTGCGGAGGCAGTGCACAGCTGAGGGGCAGGAATTTGGGAATTGCATGTGAATGACAGAGATGTTTCCCCAGCAAAAATCTCTGAATTATTTTTACTCAGAATTTTTCTGATTTCCCATAAAACAAGCACAGATGGTACAGTTTGGCGAGTAATCCTTTCTTTTTCTTGCAGGGGAGTCCAAAATATTTCGTGGCACTTTAAGCCTTAATTAATTTATCTTTCATGTGAAGAAAAATGAATTAGTGACAGCTATTTCCTGGACTTCATTTCTGGGATTAAACCCTTTGTTTCTGGAATATCCGAGGGGATTTTGGACAGGCACTTAAAAAGATGTCATTTCAAGGACATTGTGTCCCCGTCCCCCCCGTCCCCCCCCCCGCACCCACGCGAAGTACTCGGCTGCAACATTGAGTCCCA
>NW_008795035.1:2346490-2478596 GCF_000699145.1 Aptenodytes forsteri
AGCAGCCGGGCGCTGGGAGGCAGAGGGAGCTGTGTTTCAAGCTCCCCATCAATTATGGATGGAAACAAATACTAGAGTCAGCTCTGAATTATCCCCGTGCAGAGGCAGGGATAGCTCCGCTCCGTCCTCCTGGTGAAAACAATGCTCCGCTCAGGTGTCGAGCGGAGAAACTTTTTTTTTTTTGGAGGGAGGGGGGCGTTTCAGCACCGCAGAAACCGATACAGCAGTTTTCAGGGAGTAATTAGAAAGGGTTTAAAGCCTTCTTTATTATTTATAAGCGCTGGATGGAAATGAAAGGTCACACAGATATTTCTAGGTGGATATTATGCCGGTGTTTTAAAGGGCTGTGGGGTTGTTTTGTTGGTTTTTTTATGATTGTCATTGTGTTTCATCTTGTGAGTTGAAAAATGCAATTAAGTATGCTTTAGGTTGATGTATTGAAAATACTGTAGTTCTGGTGGATATCCCACTTGTTAGCATGAATACAGCTAGTCTTAAATTAGTGGTTTTCTGCCAATCTTTGAGTTGTTTCTTACTTCTGGTCAAGATTATGTCTGTATCCTAGGCTAACGCCTGTGAGTAATTTGAGCAAAATTCAGCCCTCAGTGTATAAAGTCATTTGTATGTGTGTGTGGCTTAGAATACATTTACTTTTGAGCGCAGCAGCAGCAGCAGCAATGATGGTTCATAATGCTCACATATGTGGCACTTGCTGTACAGATGGTATTGTAGCTTGTCCATGTACACACACACACACGCTTCACACATAATGTGTGGGAATTACAGCAAACTTCCTCTACAACACTGTTCAGTGCTCTGTAAATGTGTGGCATTTTTTCCCCTAGTTATTTCCTTTGGGGAGAACCACACATCTTTATTGGGATACCTTTGTGTTCTGAGTTGTTAGCCTTTCCTTAATGATGTTTATTAATTCACTTAAATATTATTTGAAGGAACAGCTTCCTACTGTCTGAGAGGCTTTTACTGCTGGTCTGTTGCTCTCACATACAAATACTTTCACAGAGAATTTTCTGAGGTTCTCTCCTTTTTCCAAGTCCAACAGGAAGCTCATTGTAAAGCTTTGCAATCACTTTTGTGGCAGAAGAGAATAGACGTTTTTCCTGCTTTATTCACGCTATAAAATTCTATGCACCTCTAAAGTCTACTTAAGTTACTATTCAGTAAATTAAGCTGTACGTAATCATGTTTAATGTAGTAAGTGACAGGCATATTTTGTTATGTTGGCAGATATTGTATAAACATTTACTCTGGCTTAGACAAATACAACTTGCCAGTTGAGTGCTCTGATTTCTTTTCTACATAATCATGAACTTTAACACTTTTTATATTAACTAATATAAAGCTCAGTTGTTTTAAAAACAGGAAGAAAAAGTTTGTAGTGGGAATTTATTAGCATTCTGAATTATGTAGCACAGATTTGTTTTCAAAAGGACAGCCAAGAAAGTATAACCCAGAGGCTCTAAATTGGTTTATTTAACTGGCTTCTCACTTCCATCTGCACCTTTAGTTACAGTGAACAGCTACCTTCCTCCCTCATATCCTGCAGACTGTCACTACCTGCTCTCATTTATGGTCGAGATGCAACAAAGATAACATCATCTTCTAAACGTGCTTTGTGTGATGCAGGAGTGTGTGCCAGGAATACAGTGATGGCCCTGTCAAAGCTCTACAAACCAGCTGTATGGCTGCGGGTTTTTTCCCCCAGCCTCTCGCGCCCTTTGAGCTGGACCATCTGAATGTTTCTACCTCTTTTGTATGGCTGATCTGAGCCGGCTATTAGAGCAGATACTTTAGCCCTTGGAGCCACCGTGACTTTGATGTAGACTTATGAAGAGCACGCATTCAGATAGAATGCTTAATTATATATGCAATTAATTCTGACTAGATGGGTCTTCGATCTGATCAGTCCTGTTATATGAGATATGCGAAGGTAAAGAAAAGTACGTCATAGAAGCTCACTTCAAAGCATATATTAGGCAATTGTAAGAACATATCTTCTGGTCTTACTACAGTCAGTCACACGCAGATTACAGCTCTTGATTTTTTTTTTATGGGTTTTAAATTCTTTATTGCGCTTAACACATGATTCGGCATCCCTTGAAATTGGGTGAAGCCCAGTTAGCTGGACAGAACCTATATAGAAATGTTGAAATGCTTTGGTTATGCTTTCTTCTGAAAAAAAGAAACTTGAAATAGGAAGTCAAGTGGAGATCATATGTGAATACAGTCAGTTTTCATCAAGTGTCATACAAGTGATATGACAGGGACTGTTTCGGTTCTAGTCTTTGTTTGTAAGACAAAGGAAGGAGTTACATCAACAGCTTACGTGCTCATATAAGCTTATGTTGAGCTTACTTACGTTGCAGTCTGATATTTTTCAAGGAATACACTATGTGTTCACTTTGCTTACCGAACAGAGGAGATGGTGGTTGATTACATACTCGTGTGTTAAACATACCTATAACTCCAGTTTGAAAAAATCAGATGTCTTTCCATTGGATAAAGTAATAATTTGCTCCATGAGTAAGTAAGAAAAATGGAAGGCATATTACTTGCATTGGGTAGTACAAGTTATTTTCAGTCTTAGCAGCTCCGTATGTAATTAAAACAGTTCAAATGTTACTTTCGTCAAAACTGCTGTTAGAACAGATGATCTCTTATGCATCAGATAAGCTACTGCAGTTACTGTTAAAATCCATCTAAGCCATTTTATTAAGTTGTTACTTGTTCTGTGAATAGCTGCCAGCCTGGAGTTCAAAAGAAAGTAGGTTCTGATTTGTTCCCATGTCACATGGAAGAGGTGTGCGGTGAAAATCGTATTACTGCCCTTCCGATGCTGTTTTCCGGAGCTGTGTGTGTTGTCCGCCGTAGCCCACTTTCTCTTGTCATGGCTTGACAGTAATTACAGTACAGCTAATATCAGAAGTTGATTCAGTTTATTCAAACACAAAGACTGTTGAATTGTCCCACTTCCAAAGTCAAATGTTTGTGATAACCACAGAGATCAAATCTGTAGCGCACATATGTAACATACGAGTAGTGTTTGTTTCCCTAACTTTTCTATTCCATTCGGCTTTTGTTAACTAACCCAGATTAGCATTTTAACAACCCTGAAGTGAACTCCTGCCATTCTCCTTGCTTGGACAGTGTGTGTAGACCATCCATCATCCTGTCCTTGGCCACAACAGGCTACTGGCTCCATAACCATTTGGAGCTACACAGAAACCATCCGACTGTGAACAGCACAGCTGGCTACAGCAATTTTTTCTTCCACACCACTGGCAGCATTGTCTGGCTATGGTAACTAAAGTTAACATCCAGAACGTGAAGTTTCTTTAGTTTTGGCACCCCTGCCCAGCCCCGCTGCAGCTCAGTGGGCACACCTGCAGACAGGCTACAAAATGGCTGCGAAGAGCGAGGCAACCACTGGACTCTTTCTTTTCAAGGCTCCAGTTTGGAGACAGCAACCTGTTGTTTGGAGTGCGATTACATTAACTCCGTACTTACTCGAGAGGGAGCTTGCTAGCTGAATCCTGCGCTCTTTCAATTTGCAGATCGGGGTGTGCTTTGAAAGCCGCTAGCTAAAGAAACAGAACTTGCCGCTTTAACTTAGCCACGCAAACTGCCAAAGAGCACAGAAAGAAATGGAGAATTTCGGCTGTGTATTTCACACATTCTTGTAGAAGCCTTTTTAGTTCCACAACGGAAACCATGTGATTTCACAGGATCTGTGCCCAGACTCTAATGCTTGCTACAGATGCTTTCCTTGGTTTGTTTTGTAGATCTATGAATGCAATAGGAAAGAAGTCATTACAGGATTTATTGTTTTAATTCTGACGTGCGCTATGAATGGCAGGTAACCAGCAGGTGAATGTACTTGTGGCTCTGTGCTAATTTTACTTGTTGAGATTTTTGCATAATTTAAATAAATTGGCCTAGCATGACTGTCTGTCATGTGTGAGCCACAGCTTTCTTGCTAGAAGAGAACTCTTGCTTTCAAGAGCAAAGGAGGTCAAGAGGTGTTACCAGGCAGGGAGGGGCTGGGTGGAAGTGGAGGAGCAAAGAAGTGGTGGTGGAAGAGGAGGAGCAAGGAGCTCAAGCAAGCGACATTTGTTCTGTCCGGAATGGTTACAAACCTTGTAAATGAAACCAGTCCCTGGACAGCTTTGATTTATATTCTCACACAGCAGATTGGCCTTGGTCTGCCTGACCTTGGTAACATTACAGAGGTTGTATTTGCACACAGATACTCTTCCTGCAAAAAGGTTTGTTGTTGCTGTTATTTTTTGTAACCATTGCATCTAAGAGCCAGATTGCAGCCCAGGTTTCTAATTCGATAGGCACTGGATAAACACAGAATAAAAAGGATGGATCCTGTTCCCCACAGTGGATGGTTTAAGAGAAGAGATGGCAGATGGATACAGTTAGGCAGTGGCCTCTAGAAGCAGGAGAGCCGCGTTGGCCTGCATAATCAGCAGCCGTGTTAGCGCACAAGCCGCCTAAACATAGCTGAGCTGCGTGTGTCGGGGAAAGGGGCACACATGCTTGTAGGCATCAGAGGCGAAGGAGAGCTTTGAAGAGGGCTTGGGATGAGAATGAGGAGTTAATTGGCGGATGCGTGCTGGGGGGCTCTTCAAGTGCATGAGGGACAGCGGGGAAGCAAACACAGAGGTGCTTGTCTGGAAAGGTAACAAGTGAGCAGCGGGGACCAGCATCACAGACTGGCTGCCCGTCAGAGGTGGGGGTGAAGCCTCAGAAGCGATGAGAGGTGATCAGCTGGTCACTCAGCTCAGCTATTACTGCAATAATAGGCTTTTCTTAATGTCAGCCACATAGTTCATCTCTCTTATGCCAAATGGTCATGACAGCTGGGTCTCTGCTTTCCCGAGCAGTGGTAAGGTACCAGCTCACACCTCCATTGGGTAGGACCTTCCTCAGAGCTTTATTGTGGCATGAAATAAAAGGTATTTCCCTTAGGTGCTGCTGCCGTGCTTCCCAGGTGTGTTTATGGGCCCTGCTGGTGGATAGGGACTGCAGCAGCTACAGCACCAACAGAAAGTGTTGCTGCTCTTTCTGTGTACGTCTGTCACGACAGATGCACTTTGGGGTCAAAAGAAAATTCTCACGCTTGTATTTCAAGCCCTTGTTTATATATCCCTCCACTTGGGTACCCCCTTCCCATGTTGTGTGAACACTTACGTCTCCTATTGGGCTGTGTAACTATCCTGTTTTGGGAGACTACAGCGAATAAAAATGTGTGTTTAACTTACAGAAGCCTCAGTGTATACTTAAGGCTACAGTATTAAAATTTTAGATGGTGTTTGAATGTAGTCCAGTGTTAGTGAGGGAGCTGTGACTCTGCCTGTTGGTGTAATGGTAGTTAAAAACAAGAAAGGGCTGTATGCAGTCTGCGTGTTCCCCACGTGGTGCAGCTCCTAGGTGTTAAATATCAGAGTACTGCCTGGTGGGTCACAGAGGCTCAGTGCCCTGTGGAAGCAACCTGAACCAACCGAGCTGCAAGGCAGGAGAGGGCCCTCTGGCTTTCCAACAGTTGTCCAAGAGCCAGCGTTGGCACCCCTTGCAAATACAGCTCTTTTTTGTGTATTGCCACCTGGAGACGAGTGCCAAAGAGAAGGGTAAGGATAACAGAGGAAAAGCAGTGGTGTGAAAGCTGTCAACAGTGTGTGAACAATGTCTCTCCAGGTCTCATGAAAGGAGTAATAAGGGGGGAAAAAAAATCATCTTGCCGAGCTGAATGGTTTCTCTCAATTTGCAAACTTCTGCTCTCCGTGACAGTTTCTTTAACCCAGCACGTGTTTATCAAAGATTAACACTGAAAAGCCAGTAATTTGTTTTTGCACAGTAAATCATATTTTCTTCATAAAGTAAATGCTGTGTGGATATTTAGCATTGTGTAGTTTTTTTTCCTTAATGATAACCTCAGACAAAAATAATCAAATCCCACACTTCTTTCAATTTGCAAACTTCTGCTCTCCGTGACAGTTTCTTTAACCCAGCACGTGTTTATCAAAGATTAACACTGAAAAGCCAGTAATTTGTTTTTGCACAGTAAATCATATTTTCTTCATAAAGTAAATGCTGTGTGGATATTTTTAGCATTGTGTAGTTTTTTTTCCTTAATGATAACCTCAGACAAAAATAATCAAATCCCATGCTTTGGGGATTAATTTGATTCCCTGCAAGGGTATGGATAGAATTTTTTTTGTCTTGTGTACTACTATACAGGTTTTACTGTGAGAGTGGATTATGGCTTTTCCTCCCCCTAAAGCATCAGGTTTTCATCCTTGCCAAAGACATAACAAGCACTGCTCGTGATTGAACAGTGGTCTTAACGTGGCAAACTATGCCAACACAAACCTAAATGTATTTGGTGCAGCTGTAGAGGAAAAATATGTCTGCAGACATATACAGTGTGTGGGTCAGATATGATTATTTAGTCACATTCTTACACTGGCCCAATATTACCAGTGATAACACAAGGATTTAGGGGAACATTGCAATTGTCTTGGGGATTTCGGGAGGCCGGTATGGAGGGGAGAATGGGACAGGCTGTAATGTAGAGCTTTAAAGCCCTAAGTCTCATTCCCTGATTTCCACAGATTTCCTTGTGACCTTGATTCAAGCACTTGCAGTCCATATGTTACTGATTTGAATTTTTTTTTTTTTTTATTTTTTAAGGGATGGATCTGTGGCTTCTCTGTGGCTCACCAGTCAAAATGCCAAAGTAGTGCGATGCATATATTTCCCTGCCTTACAGAGGGTGAATGTTATCATGAGGTGATGTAGCCCAAGTGAAAGACAGAGGGGAGGGAGAGCTTGGTGCCCAGCACGGCTGCGTCCCATTCCAAACAACTGCCGAGTGTGGGCTCTGCAGGCTGTGTTTGGCCCATGGAAAGTGGGCAGCTCTGTGAGGCAGAGAATTCCCCAAACTGATGTGATGCTGCACAGGGACATGCCCAAGCTTGGGACCCAGAGCAGGATAGCCATGGCTGCACATTGCACCAATCCTGCCTCCAACCCCAGACTGACAACAGTATGGGTATAATCTACCTGACTGCATTTATATCAGTTTAATAACTTCAGCAGACTGTAGGGCAAGGAATCAGCTGGATCAAATCCTGCACTAATACATCTGATTTTTAAATAAATAAAAAGAAATTTCTCACCACTGCCCCTCTGTGTTCTTGATAAGCCAGGTGCTCCCAGAAGACCCTCAGCACAGGCACCTCTCAAGACATACCTCTGCCCCGCCGGCTGTCCCCAGGGTCTCACAGCATGAGCACCAATGTTCCCCCCTCTCCCCTGTGAATATGTATAGGCATACATTTACAAATACACACTCGGAGACTACAAAAGCAGCAAATGTAATAATGTGATCCAACTGTTCAGTGCTAGGCTAGAAAGAAGTGTTTTTCTGCCATTATGTGAAAATTTAGCGTGACTGGAACAGAGTCTGCATTTGATTAGGCAATTTAAGAAATGTAAGAGACTTCATACTGTAGGGCAGTGCTGCAGAACAATTGCTCAGAACATGTTCTAAAATTGGTTTGCCTTCACCAGATTTCCATGTGTTTCTGCACGACATCTCAAATGAAAATATGAGTAGTCACGTGGCAAGTGACTACATTTTGATATTATGGTAAATAAAAGCACCAGTTCAAACAATTATTCCAAATTCTGAGTAGCTTTTGAGATAAAAAACCACAAACTTCCCCCTCTATTTACTTTCCAGCCTGGGAAAGACATTTCATAACACATCCTTTCACTGGCATAGTTAATCTTTAATGCTTAACAAGATAATAGCAATCGTTAACTTTGAGCTCAGGCTTCCTCCAGGTTTTCATGCCTGCATTTTGTACATGTAATTGTGCCCAGGAAAGTGGCAGAGCACATGCTTTGCATATACAAATAGGTAACTGGGTGGCCAGCTACCAGATTTGTCCATGCAGAAAACTCAAGACTAGTTAAAAACATGTTGTTCCCCAGCTTCTATAGGCAGTATTCCTGTGGGCAAGGCTGGCTGACCGTTCCAACTCCGAGAATGGCATACTGATAATACCAGGGCAGTGCTTGAGATGCTCTGATGTGTTTCTTGCCAGTTGATAGTCTTCTCCTGTCTCTCCCCTCGCATTTTCCAGCAGCCATTTACTTTTTCTTTGAAGTGAGAGCAGTGGCAAGCAGCAGCCCTTTTCCTCAGCAGCAGCAACTCAAAAGCCAGCGAGCCCCATGCTCCAGCAAGGCACAGTGCTGAGATGCTGGAGGGATGTTTATAGCAGGGAAGAGCAGTTGGTGGGAAGAAGTGCTGCTTTCTGGAGTGAGATTGACAGCAACATTGTCTGGGGCATAGCCTGTTGAACAGCAGATGTGCCCTCTCCACAGTGCAAATCCCTTTTTCCTTCAGATGTCCTGCTTGTTGGGGTGTATTCTTTCCCCCAAACCTCCCTTCCATTTCAAAACATCACATTCACTTCATCCTGTAGGCAAACCCTGACCTCCTGGGCTCCAGCCAGGTCTAAAATGGGCAGCGCTTATCTCAGGGATCGGGGCTAGAGCACTGCTCCAGGTGAAGGCTGCTTTCTCCACTGCTGGGAGACAGCAGGGCTCGCAGACAGGAGGCCCAGGGGTGCTGCCAGCAATTCACTGTGGCTGTGGCACCAGCTTGACTTGTGCAAGTTGTGCCTGAGACCTTCATTATGTCCTCACCTGCAAATACTGGTTTATACCTGTCCCAGAGCTGCCTTATCAGATGATGCCTAATCATGCTGAAATGAGTGGCAGTTCTGCTATGTAAATCGCATACTGTGGGCCTGCAGGAAGAATACTTACTTACTTCACCTATGGCACTCACCCACATTTGTAGCCAACCCTCCTACAGGGAGGAAAAGGCAATACTTTGGTCTAGGTTTTAGGCTTTTGTTTGGGGCCGAAGGGGGCAGTTTGGTGGTTTCCAAACCTACATCCAAGCCTAGATGTACTACCGTAAGTAATTCTTTGCCATCGCGGTTTAGGAGTTCTCTCTAATTTTCAGGATAAAAGTATTTCAGACTAAAAAACACTATTGAAAAGCACCATTCACCTCTGACACAGCTGTGAGCTGGAGGCACTCAGGAGCTCACCCTGATGAGCCACCGCTGCTCCCCCCAGCAGGGTGGCATTGCTTTCCTTGGCTTGGGGTCAGGGCAGGGGTAGGAGCTTGTGCTACCAGTGCTGCCCATGGCCAGGAATTAATGGAGGATCAGTGCTGAGAGTATAGAACAGACCCTGAACATCGCTGTATTGACATTCTCTGCACCAGTCCGTGGACACTTTCACGAATAAATTTAGTATTTCCTAGGGCAGTCTCAGTTGGGCACGAGCAGTTTGAATTAATAAAATGCAGGCCTGCTAAAATGGTGAATCCAGAGTACTGCTTAAGTTAAAGTACCTTGCACTTTATCACCAATAGCTCAACCCTGGCAAACTTTAAGGGGAGCATGTCCTGCAGGAGCTTTGTAAAACAGAACATTCAACCATAGATGTGAGCTGAAATCAAAGGTTAGTTTCAGCTGGAGGACTCTTGTATCACCCTGGTAAAGGAAGGTAGTTAACATTCACTCTCAAAAATTAACATAAAATAAACATAATTGAAGCAATCACTTACAGTTTGCTCAGCATTTTATTTCCTTTCCTGCTTGAAACTACCTTGTGTTCAAGGAAATTTTTGATCACAGGAGAATTTAGCCCTCAAAGTGCATCTAATCAACCACTAAACACTTGCATCATTAAAAGTCACCCTATCCATTTTGCAAGCGTTCTGTCAGCTTGTTCTAGAGCAAGAGGGGTGCGCTTTCTGTAACGTTAAAAGCCTGCAAACAACTGAAGCATAACTAGCAATACCATAAGCCAATTAAGATGAAAGCTGTGATACTCAGTGGTAGGGTTTCATCACTTTAATATTAAACTATCTTTTTTTTACTTAGGCATAGATCAAGAGGTGTTAATGCAGAATCCTTGAAAGAAGCCAAATATTATCTTAAAATAACAGACCTGTTATTTGCACTTTCATGCTCAATTAATATCACGGCTCTAAATATCCTAAATTTTTTCTTCAGAGCTGCAGATTTTAAAGTTGTTATAGAAAGTAAGGATGGCTACATACTGCAAGTTTAAATTTGAGTGTACCTTTATAGGACAGAAACAGTTTTTCTTATCTATTTATTCATACAAAATCATGCTGTAAGTTTCTAAAAGGGACTTAAGTATGTTTCTTTTATGATAACCACAAATATTTTCCTATGTTATTTGATAATTAGCTAAAACAATCTGTCACCAAACTCCACAATATGGATTTATCACATCATAGACAATCTCTTGAGATTTGAATGTACAGTAAACCCCTGTGTCAGGCATTGCCTTCAGGAACTTTACTGAAGTTGGCCTTCATTAGAAGAAATACATTTATACTGAAATGCCATTTAAAAAAAAAAAATTAAAAAGAAAATCACACTTGCATTGATGCTGGCTGTTGTAGCCTTGTTTTGGGAGGACTTTCACACTATAAAGCAATTGCATCATTGGAAAACCTATGTATAGATATGACTTAAAATGGGAATCTAATCCCCTGCTTCTCATATAATAGATACCGATACAGATTTTTAAGGCAAATGTTACATTCTATGAGGAATACTTTCTGGCTTGTAAGCAAATGACTCATTATACCCATTTCATGCAGTGAGACATAGAAAAAAGGACCAAGACCAAAAAAATAGAGGTAGGACAAAGAATTGTTTGCTCCCTCTCTAGAGTTCAAGCCACCAGACCCTGAGCCATGCTGGTCTTATATTTTGGCTTGGATGATACAAAAATCCTGCATTTTCATGTTTTGACTACCAAAACACGCTTTGACCTGGTTCCCCCAGTGTGTGGCTCTGTTCTAGAGTTATTTTATTCCATGCACAGCAGGGATAAGGTGCTGTTCTGAGGGACTATTCTGGTGCATCCATGGTTGCCAATGCATACATTTCTACAACAGGTCTAGGGCACCACTGAAGGCGGCCTGTACCACATTCATGTATTTTCTTCTGAATGTTTTATCTTCTGAAAAGATCGACCTGCTTGACAAACAAAAATTCAGCAACAACCTACCTTTCTGTACTATGCACTAGTGAAGTGCAGCTCCTGCACCAGCACCTTACTGACAAGCTGTTCTCTCTGCAGCTGGCTCAAGAAGTTGAACTTCTCCCACCTGGTAGCAGTTACCATCAGCAAGTAAACTCATGTGCGAATCCTTAGCCCCCTAAAGTAGAGTCACTGCCAGCATGCCTTTTAACCTCATGAAGCCCAGAATTTGAACCATACCCTTTTCAACTAGTGTTTTTCAACCTGCAGTTAGTGGACCATAAGTGATTTGTACATCAAAAGATAATCCCTGAGGTCGGAGTAAACAATATTTTTAACCTTTTTACACTAGTCCTTTGCATTTAAAAAAAAAAAGAGGGGGAGGGCTGGTGCTAAACACAAGTAAGTTCCCATTCAGAGACTCACATAATTTTTATTTGGTTGCAAGTGAAATCCGTGACTTGCTCTAGCCCGGCCAACAGATCTTTGTTGTTTGAGTGGTCACTGGATAAAGAGCTTCGAAGCACTGACCTGGCCAGCTGCTCAGTGCCCTAAAGCCGCTGTCCAAGGATGCACTGGGACCCTCACCAGGGGATTGTCTCAAGAGCTGAGGTGAGTGGAAGTTGTTGAGTGTTGCACAGGATCTGCTTTGCTCTCCGTCAGAAAGAGGAACTGAAGTCTCAGCTGTAGGCCCCAAGAAACTTGTTGAGCATCTGTGAACAAGCAGCAGTAAAAGATTTTTTTGTTTTGTTTTAACTTTTATCTTATTATTAGAGTGGTTTCATGCTCAAAAGTTCAGAAGGTACCATCTCAGAAATGCACTAGTTAGTGCAGTTGCACTAATTAGTGCCCTCAGGGAGCCATTTGCATGCAGGAAGGAACAGAGGACAACAGGGATTTCCGGATCTGTCGAAGCCCAGTCACTTGGGATTGTGTGAAACCACACCACATAAATTGACTAAACTCAGCATATTACTAATCAATTCTGCCTGGCCCCCCTTAACATTATGGTTAATGCATACCTCCAAGCACAGAGGAGATCCTTGATCTTACCTAACAGCCTGATTTTGTCCTGTGTCTGGTGGAGAAGGAAGGCGATGTAGTCATTTAAGCCTTTTCATGTTATGTGCCTTTTTTCAGTTCTTATTATTGCAACCTTTTTCTCCTTTGCCTCGCCAAACTCTCCACAAGTGAACTAACTTTCAGGGTATATCTTTTGTTCTGACCTATCTTGAACTTCAGCCTGGATTTGCCATACCGCACTCCTGTCTGCGCTTAACATTTTGAGAAGCATTTATTGTGTTAAGGAGATTTTTAAGAATTTGGGGGGGGGGTTGAGTGAATAGAAGATATTGCATCAGTCTGGTTTGAAGCTATTTTATGTGTTGCTTCTCTCCAGCTGGCTGAATGCCCTTTCCCTTCCCCCTCCTTTTTTACGTGGCAGCGCACGGAAAGATGATTGATGGAGTGTCACCAGGGCGTTGTCAAAGGATGGAGTAGATTAATGGGCAAGAAACACCAGCCTGTTCCCCTTCATGTGTGATTGTTTGAAGGAGGGCTCATATTTTAACAGAAATTATACCCTGCTTCTCTGGATTCCCCCAGTCAGGAATTGAAGGATGGGATTCGTATCCGAGATTGAAAGGTGCCAGCCACAAAGAGCCAGTTTATTACTTGGGACAGCTGCCTGCCTTCCACTTGACCAACAGCACTCGCCCTGAGGCCTGTTTCAGTCAGGCTGCTGTCCGCTTTACCGGTGTGGATTTGTGCCACCAGTTAACATTTATACCTCTATTTCTTTGTATTTGCAGACACAACTAGTTATGGCATAGACCAAATGGCCAGAAGATCTCTGATCCGTTACTAGCTTTTCCACCTGGGTGACACTGGCCAATTTGCCTGTGCTGCAAGGAATGACCACTTCTGACCCAGAGCAGCTCAGATCCTTTGCAAAGGCTTTTTTTGGTGGTTGGCCTCGGTCACAAATTCAGCCTTGATCTGTGCCTCAATTCCTCAGCTGCAAAACAGGGATAGCAATATGGTAATTTCCAAACATTGCACTTGCCGTGAATTGTTTCCTAGCAGAAATGCTAGGAATGCAATTCATAAGAGAAATTAATCAAAGACTGGTCTGAATCCTGGCTGGGGAAAAACAATCAGAGCCAGAGTATGATTGTTTTCTGCATTTTCTTGAAGGTAGACATTGCCAGCATTTCATAATCGGCTATCCTGGTCCAAACAGATACTTCAGCATTGTTATTTGTAGTCCCCAGTAGTGGTCTCCATTAAAAGACTTGAATGTGGCAAGAATTATGTCTTTCACACCAGCCTATCTGTGTCTACCAGAAGCATGCACCTGACTGCCATAAACCCCTGTTCCAAGGGCTAGATGGAGCCCATTTTTCTGATTATCCAGGGAACAGCTGTTCTTCCAAGTGTATTCTCTTTTCAGTGGTTCTGATCTCAAGCCTGTGTCCAACCAGCTAAAAGGTGTATTTAAATGCCTCTTAAAGCAGGTGCATTTTCTTTTCATATGTAGCTAGAAATCCATTTTCCTGTAATATTTTAAGAAGCAAAATAATAAAGAAATCTGTACTTCTTACCTGGCTGGTAAGAAGTGATTACCTGTGGTTTGCTGATCCAGTCCAGCTCTCTGTCCGCTTTTCTCTCGTCATGCCAAAGGTCTGTGCTTCATGCAGGTGTAGACGTTTTCTTTGATAGAGACTTGTGACAGGTGATGTTTAGTTAAAAGAGATTGCTGAACATAACTATTCCCGCCTCTTATGTTCTCAGAGTTCATCTCTGGAGTATATTCAGAGGTTTGGGGGGGGGTTGAGGAAGACATAAATGTGAGTTTGTTTCTGCTCTGGATGCAGTCTCTAGGGAGACACATCCTGTGGCTTTACATTTACAAAACTTTGCCTTGTTTTAGGGAGTATGAGGTACCCCCTGAAATTTGAATCTAATTGAGAGAACTGATGCTCTCTTTGTTTACCTGACATTTCAGCCTTTTTGGTTTTGTTTTGGGTCACAATTGTTGTGGCCAATACACAGCAAATTGCCCTTTTGTTCTCTGCAGCCATTTGCTTGAGTCCAGAAGACAGTATCTACCTTTGTAAGGCAGGTTGCATTTAAGTTCTGCGTTTGTTGCCCCAGTGAATTCTTCCTAGACAGGATACTGGGAGGAAAGAGAGGAAAAAAGAAACTTGCTAATACATGCCCATGCTTGATACTCACAGAACTTGTACAGTTGCTGTGCGCGTTTTGCAGCCAGGCCAGGGTCTCTTTGAGTCATGACGTGTGGGCCATGAACAGCCTCATCTTCTCTGCTAAGTAAAGCCTACGTGGCTGGGAGAGCTTCTTGCTCTTTGGCAATTTGTATTCATTTGTTCTCCAAGAAAACGAGGCTTCAGGGAGGACTTCTACTAAGCACCTTACAGATGTTACTGTGCACTGACTCAATGTACAGTTTATGTGCCTCCCCTTTCTCTTCTTTCACTGGGACAGCAGTGGGTTGGATATTTGGAGCCTGCTTTTCTTGGAAAAAAAAGACCAAAAAGAAGATTGTGTAACCGTTAATGATTTGTTATTGTGTCTGGGAGCCACTGTGCTGCAGGACTTTGCTCTAATGGTGCTTTCACAAGAAAGAACTAATTTGACTAACTTTATTAATTCCAGTTTGTTTTAAGTTTGCTCGTTAGTAATTTAACGCAAGATGCTTCAGCTAAAGAGGCCATGTCAGGACAAGGAAGAGCAGAGGGAAAATGCCAGGAATCATTAGTGTTTATTAACCACTGCACTCATCAATCTTGACTAAGAGCACAGCCCATTCGTTCTGGACTGGTGGACTGAGATACAGAAATATCATTAACAGTGGAAAATGCTTCTTTTCAGGTCAGTCCGTAATGGACAGGCTTTCAGACAACACCCACACCCCCATCACCAAATATTATCAGCCTTTAAGTTGGTCTCCTCACGGTCCAGCCTGAACTGACAGAGCTCAGCAGCCTTGTGGAAGGAAGAAGCCCTGCCCCTAGCCAGCCGTAGTATCAATTAACAAATACAGTATTTTCATCCCCAGTAAACATTACTGAAAGGTTAAGTGTTGTTATGAAGGGGTTTTTTAATTGCTTTTCAAATTATTAAGTGATTAATACTTATATGCTTTGCTGGATCTCGCAGCAATTCTTGAAACATTAAAATGGAAAGGCTTCTTTTTTTCTGTTTAGACAAAGAGTTCAATAACCAATTTCAGCAACTGCAAGGCATTGAGCTGGTGACTCAAAGCTCTGACCTGTGAATCAGGGCTGAATGAATGCCTCCAAAAGGTTGGAGGAGGGAATAGTACTACATTTGCCAGGTTTCTAATGAGAAATATGACCCCTGCCCAGACCACTTGTGGTCATTAAGGATTGCATTTCACTTTGAGATGTGTTTTCTTGCATCGTACCCAAATTGCAACTTGAGTAGTTACATTCTGCTCACTAAAATATCCCTGCGGTTTAATTGGAGAAGTTATGTTTCCCTTCCCCTCTTAAAAGCTTTGTTGTATAACGTTGTGGTGCTATCATAGTATGCGCTGTATAATCTGTAGAACACAGACACACACCCCCCACCCACCCCACCGTGAAAGTCTCTGAAGTTGCTAGCTTTCTGCAGAAACAAATAGAATTAGGGGGGAAAGCGGCATCTTGGGAACCCAGTTCAGCCTTGTGCCCCCGTTTGAGTCTCTTGCCACCCTTGCAAAGCATGTGACAAGCACCGTCACACTGCAGAGGCAGCATTTTTACATTTACTTTGCACATGGGTAAATCACTGCACAAGGCAAAGCGTCAAGTGTCTGGTCCTAGACATAAGGTCTTTCGCAATGAGCATGTTAGGCTTAGTATTATGATGGCACAGCCTGGAAACAAGCAATAATTTTAAAACATGGCATGGATGTTCAGACAGATTGTGTGTGTCATGACTTTCTGTGGATAAGATTTAGGTATTTTATGGGGAAAGGGTTTTATTGGATGACATTCAGTGATAGAGGGGATGGAAAGAGATTGCAGTTTAATTAAAATTCTAATCCCAAGTTTGACAATTTTTCTTGCCAGGTCAGCAGCCCGCATGTTCTGTTTGTGATTCCCGTGAATTAAATGGGCTGACAGTCATCAGCTTCTTCAGAATTGCCTGTAAATCCAGCTAAAAATTAGCAAACATCAATATGTCTCAGAGCAGCTTTGAGTAAGGACATGTCACGGAGCAGTTTTCCATCAACATCCATACAGGAGCCTTCCTTAAGCACCAATGTAGTCCACTGCTGCCAGTGCTCAAATACAAATGAAAAAACCCTTCTTCTGCAGTAGGAAGTCACGTTTACTGTCCTGTGCTGCTGAAAATCTCACTGGCGTGTTCCTGTCTTCCAGGTAGTTAAACAGTGTTGCCACAAAGGTAGTGCTCATCTTTCACCAGCCATGAGGCTTCCTCTGCTTTGTGCCTCCGTGATGCTCATGAGTCTGTCCCAGTGCCGAGCTGTCAGCTTCCCTGAAGATGAGGACCCTATTAACATTGTTGACTACCACTGTAAGTAATCTGCAAATGGTGCTAACCGCTAGGGAAAAAGTTTTAATGTCGGGTTTTTTTTCCTTGGGAAGTTAAAAAAAAAAAAAAAACGCGAGGGAAAGTTTTAATGTTGGGTTTTTTTTTCTTGGGGAGTTAAAAAAAAAAAAAAAAAGCCTCGTTTTTTGAAATGTGTTTACTGGCTTTGTATCTTTAATAGAACACTTAATCATTTTTCATTTTAAGCAATCAGAAATACAGCAATAACTTCAGGAAAAAGAACATTTGCTGACATTAGCCATCTTTTTCTCATTTATATTCAAGACATTACTCAAGGAATTTAGTTTAAACCCTTCTACACCTAGTATATACAGCTAATCAATGCCATATATTGATTCTTTAGCTCTATAATCCTGAGTGATGGTGTAGCCCATTTTTACTTGCAGATTCAAGGCAATATCCAGTATTTAGAGGACGCCCTTCAGGCAATGAATCTCAGCACAGACTGGACTTCCAACTGATGTTGAAAATTCGAGACACACTTTATATCGCTGGCAGGTAATTTTCCTTCACTCAGTTCATTAGATTAAAATTCTTTTCTCTTCTGGTTTTGCATTAATGTGTAAAATTCATTTAGAAAAATCTGCAGAATATGATAAAAATTAGAATTGGGGGAGGACTTCCCAGAGAAGTATACCGTATCTATGGCCAGTGCATGAAAATTGGATTTGAAGGCTGCAGTTACTGTAGTTATGCTAAAACCAATGATCAAATACTCTCTTCCCTCTTTTATATTACTGCCCCGATAAAAACCTCTCCTGATCATCTTAAACTTGGACTGACACATCAGGGATGTAGGAAGTGAGGATAACACACTTGAATATTTACAGTCCGGATTAGTCTTCAACAGAATGGAATTCCAGAGATGGATAGCTGGACGCTGTAGGTGCTATCTAAGGACCACACCAATAAAAATCAAACCCACCCTGTGTTGCCCATGACCAACCTTCTTCCCTTTGTATTAAACACAGAAAATCCATAAGCATTTCATAGAAGTTTCTGGTCTAACAAAACACTCTAAAAATAGAGTTAGCTTATCAAAAATAAGGCAAATTAATTCATGAATTTACTTGTGTCTTTTTGCAAACAGGGACCAAGTTTACACTGTAAACTTAAATGAAGTTCCAAAATCGGAAGTTACTCCAAGCAAGGTGGGTAGATACAGGTGCTGGCAAGGGAGAGGTATTTTCTTTGGTTTTAATTTCTTTAAGATTTTTTTTTGTGGAAAGGAAATCCAGTGTTCTTTTCTGGTTTGATTTAACAGAAATTAACATGGAGGTCAAGGCAGCAGGACAGAGAGAACTGTGCTATGAAAGGCAAACATAAAGTAAGTTTAGCACATACATTATAGAAAAACAACACTAATATTTATTATATATGTGAAGTCTGTGATTAATATGTCTTACTGTCTTTTCAGGATGAATGCCATAACTTCATTAAAGTCTTTGTTCCACGAAATGATGAGATGGTGTTTGTCTGTGGAACAAATGCATTTAACCCTATGTGCAGATACTACCAGGTAAGAATATTGAAAATGTCATGAATCTGTTACTGGGTTTCCTTGCACTGATTATGCTGTAGCAAATACATCCAGTGTGACTGGAGAGTGCTTCAAGGTGAAAGAAAAACAGACAGAAGCCAATGTGCTGAATTAAGTTTTCTGGAAAGACAATGTTATGCTTTTGTGCCAGTGTACAAGCCTCGTTTTTTTCAAATTGAAATGTGTTTACTGGCTTTGTATCTTTAATAGAACACTTAATCATTTTCTTAAAAAAGCAATCAGAAATACAGCAATAACTTCAGGAAAAAGAACATTTGCTGACATTAGCCATCTTTTTCTCATTTATATTCAAGACATTACTCAAGGAATTTAGTTTAAACCCTTCTACACCTAGTATATACAGCTAATCAATGCCATATATTGATTCTTTAGCTCTATAATCCTGAGTGATGGTGTAGCCCATTTTTACTTGCAGATTCAAGGCAATATCCAGTATTTAGAGGACGCCCTTCAGGCAATGAATCTCAGCACAGACTGGACTTCCAACTGATGTTGAAAATTCGAGACACACTTTATATCGCTGGCAGGTAATTTTCCTTCACTCAGTTCATTAGATTAAAATTCTTTTCTCTTCTGGTTTTGCATTAATGTGTAAAATTCATTTAGAAAAATCTGCAGAATATGATAAAAATTAGAATTGGGGGAGGACTTCCCAGAGAAGTATACCGTATCTATGGCCAGTGCATGAAAATTGGATTTGAAGGCTGCAGTTACTGTAGTTACGCTAAAACCAATGATCAAATACTCTCTTCCCTCTTTTATATTACTGCCCCGATAAAAACCTCTCCTGATCATTTTAAACTTGGACTGACACATCAGGGATGTAGGAAGTGAGGATAACACACTTGAATATTTACAGTCCGGATTAGTCTTCAACAGAATGGAATTCCAGAGATGGATAGCTGGACGCTGTAGGTGCTATCTAAGGACCACACCAATAAAAATCAAACCCACCCTGTGTTGCCCATGACCAACCTTCTTCCCTTTGTATTAAACACAGAAAATCCATAAGCATTTCATAGAAGTTTCTGGTCTAACAAAACACTCTAAAAATAGAGTTAGCTTATCAAAAATAAGGCAAATTAAATTATGAATTTAGCTTATCAAAAATAAGGCAAATTAATTCATGAATTTACTTGTGTCTTTTTGCAAACAGGGGGACCAAGTACACTGTAAACTTAAATGAAGTTCCAAAATCGGAAGTTACTCCAAGCAAGGTGGGTAGATATGCTGGCAAGGGAGAGGTATTTTCTTTGGTTTTAATTTCTTTAAGATTTTTTTTTGCGGAAAATAAGGCAAATGAATTAATGAATTTACTTGTGTCTTTTTGCAAACAGGGACCAAGTTTACACTGTAAACTTAAATGAAGTTCCAAAATCGGAAGTTACTCCAAGCAAGGTGGGTAGATACAGGTGCTGGCAAGGGAGAGGTATTTTCTTTGGTTTTAATTTCTTTAAGATTTTTTTTTGTGGAAAGGAAATCCAGTGTTCTTTTCTGGTTTGATTTAACAGAAATTAACATGGAGGTCAAGGCAGCAGGACAGAGAGAACTGTGCTATGAAAGGCAAACATAAAGTAAGTTTAGCACATACATTATAGAAAAACAACACTAATATTTATTATATATGTGAAGTCTGTGATTAATATGTCTTACTGTCTTTTCAGGATGAATGCCATAACTTCATTAAAGTCTTTGTTCCACGAAATGATGAGATGGTGTTTGTCTGTGGAACAAATGCATTTAACCCTATGTGCAGATACTACCAGGTAAGAATATTGAAAATGTCATGAATCTGTTACTGGGTTTCCTTGCACTGATTATGCTGTAGCAAATACATCCAGTGTGACTGGAGAGTGCTTCAAGGTGAAAGAAAAACAGACAGAAGCCAATGTGCTGAATTAAGTTTTCTGGAAAGACAATGTTATGCTTTTGTGCCAGTGTACAAAATAGAAATGACACTGTCACCCGTTTATTTTTCTTCCCTAGCTGAATACCTTAGAGTATGATGGGGAGGAAATTAGTGGTTTGGCAAGATGCCCATTTGATGCCAGACAAACCAATGTCGCCCTCTTTGCTGGTAAGAACTTTTGCCTGTAATGAGTCTAAATGATTAATGACACCAAAGGAGCCAGAGAGCTTTTAAAGCAAGCACAGGAAGGCTAAAGGTGTCATGGTGCCCCTGCTCTTAAATTTTTTAAAGGGCCTCCAAAGGATTAGAAGCTGACCTGTTAATAAGTAGGTTACAGCAACTTGGGGAAGAGTGGCAGTAAAGAAATGGGGAAACGTACAGGCTAGTCAGAATTCTGTAGAATATTAAAGGCCTCTTAATACCACGTTTTTAACTTCCGTTTTAGATGGAAAATTGTATTCGGCAACAGTAGCAGATTTCCTGGCAAGTGATGCTGTTATTTATCGCAGCATGGGGGATGGATCTGCCCTAAGAACAATAAAGTATGATTCCAAATGGATAAAAGGTAATTTGGGGGAGTATTTTCCCATACACATGGCAAATGTAATTTCTCTGGCACAGAGGGTCAAGTAATTCGCAGCCAGCGTGCTTTACGCATATGCTACAACGTCAGCGTATATGCGGCTTTCAGTACGGTATGATTACAATAAGAAAGCAGTTTAATACAAATAAAGCAGAATTTTTGCTAAATACATCAATGAATGAATCTGCAGTAACAAAATACCTTAGCTGAAATGCAATTCCTCTGAGGCCTTTTTGCAGTCCATTAGCCGACATCGAAGACTTCAAGTTCATTTAAGCTCCAGTGCACCCATATTTGGACATCCTAAAGTATCTGGAAGGCTGGAGCTCATGTTAGCTGGTATGGACCTGTGGAGAAGCCGCCAAGTCACACAGCGTAGTCAGTGTCGTGTGCCGATCGAGTAGTTCTTTGAAGTAACCTTCTCCTTGCTCTTTCTTACAGAACCGCACTTCCTCCATGCCATAGAATACGGGAACTACGTTTATTTCTTCTTCCGAGAAATTGCTGTAGAGCACAACAATTTAGGCAAGGTAGGTATTGTCACAGCGAGCTGTCAGGTAGCCATGAGTCGTAGCAGAATGAGATCACCCTAAAACAGTATCAGAAACAAGCACAGTCTGCAATATGAAGGAGGGACTAGTACAAAGTTTGCACAGTTTTCCCATCATTATAATTTACGGGGGGGGCGGGAAGAGAAATAGAACAGTGCATTCTTCAACCAAAAAGTTGTTTCTGTTCTTTGAGCCTTGCTGTCAGGCGAGCTCGCTACAGGTATCTTTTAGTATTGCTGTCGCCTTAGTGCTGCTGTTGCCTTAACGCTCGTGGCAAGTAATGGAAAATCTGAGGGTTTTTTCATGCTTATTAAAGAAACAAAAGAAAACAACACAAAAGAAGAGTTTCAGAGAAGTTTCTCTAATGTCCCTGGATATTGAATAATTCAGTCATGCCAGTACAGAGTATAATACTCATGCCTCACCATGGAAGGATATTCTATAATAAATTATTAAATCCTTTACACATGGTTAATTAAAGTCTCTAAATCTCACTAACAATATGATTTTGAAGGGAAAAAAGGGTGGGGACAAGCTGCAGAGTTGCATTTGCTTGGTGATACATTAAGATGCCTGTGCACTGCCAGCTAAACACTGTTTGCTCTCATCCTTTCTGTGCAGATAAATGGCAGCTTCCTGTTAACAAAATTATCTTTGGTGTTAACAGCTTTCCTTGCATCTCTCAAGCCTTTCTCCCTTTTCCTTGGGTTTTTTTTTTGCCCGTCACAGGCTGTGTATTCCCGTGTGGCACGCATATGCAAAAATGACATGGGGGGGTCCCAAAGAGTCCTGGAAAAACATTGGACATCCTTTCTGAAAGCTCGGCTCAACTGCTCAGTTCCCGGGGATTCATTCTTCTACTTTGATGTTCTGCAGTCTATCACAGACATAATAGAAATCAATGGAGTCCCCACGGTTGTCGGTGTATTCACCACACAGCTTAACAGGTGAGAGATGAGCAACCTTACATCAAAGGTAGTTCTCTGGTTCTGTCTTACACCGAGATTGGTGCCATTGTAGTCTGAGTTCTTGCAACTATTTTTCTCATTTTACAGCATCCCTGGTTCAGCCGTGTGTGCTTTCAGCATGGATGACATTGAGAAAGTCTTCAAAGGGAGATTTAAAGAACAAAAGACTCCTGACTCTGTTTGGACAGCTGTACCTGAAGACAAAGTACCAAAGCCAAGGTAAAAGGTTCTTACGATGCCATAATATTGCCCTTAAATCAGCTGCACTCTTGAGCGTCTTGTCGGGTAAAAAGCAAAGCAGAGTTTTACTCTTCAGCCATAAGGATGCTCGTTAGCAGGCTGCCTTCTCTCATTAACTAAAATACCAAGACGAAAACAATGTTGTTCTCCTTTCAGACCTGGCTGCTGTGCAAAACACGGCCTAGCAGAGGCTTACAAAACCTCCATTGATTTCCCAGACGAAACACTCTCCTTCATCAAATCTCATCCTTTGATGGATTCAGCTGTTCCCTCAGTCATTGAGGAGCCCTGGTTTACCAAAACACGTGTCAGGTATGACACCGTTCAAAAGTAACGCACGTGAAAAGGAAAACAAGAAAACGCGCTGTTAATGGTACGCCTTTTGGTCTTGATAGGTACAGATTGACAGCAATTGCTGTAGACCACGCTGCTGGACCCTACCAGAACTACACGGTCATATTTGTTGGCTCCGAAGCAGGAGTAGTGCTTAAAATCTTGGCAAAGACCAGGCCTTTTTCTTTGAATGACAGCGTATTACTGGAAGAGATCGAAGCATATAATCATGCAAAGTAAGTATTACCAGAACACCTAAGCTCTTCAGCTAGTCCTTGGTACCTAGCTAAAAAAATTTATGGTAACCGAAAACCAACTCATTATCACCAACATCACCACTTGTTTGTCATTTCAGTGTTCCTCATGTTGAATAACCTGAAAATATTTGGTCACTTGCCATTTTGCATGGGTTGAGTGAACAACCTAATTCCACTCCAGTGACGTCAGCGATACAGTCTAATTCTAGTGATACAGTCTAATTCTTCTGCAAATAGATACACTTCTTCCTGAATATGAAACGTCAGAACTATCTGCTGCTGTTAAAAAGAAATGACGTGAGCTTATCTTGAGGGTTTCTCAAGAGTGACCAATAATGTATAAACTATGTCTAATCGTTTTAAACTTGTTTATTCTGGCGCAAAGAATTTGGGAATGGAAGCATTCCGATTAGACTCTACAGGCATCCGATACAGGACTCCTGTTCTGCTCTGTCGAGATATTTATGCTGACTGAGAGAACAAAGAAAATGGATTTGGATTTTTTTCCTACGTAGTTCAGCGAAATTGTCACCTAGCTGTAAATAAGAGCCAGAAGCCGGCATTTGATAACCCGTAGGTTTGTTTAGAAATCACTCAGCCAAGAGTAGTAAGTTACATTTATATATGTAAGAAGTCTCTTTTCAGTATCTACACAGACAATAAATAAATAAAATGTTTGCAGTGTAAGCGCTGCACAAAGTACTACAGTTACTAAAATAATGGCCTCCTGTTATTTTTGCTGAACAGGTGTAATGCTGAGAGCGAGGAGGACAGAAGAGTCATTTCCCTTCAGCTGGACAGAGACCACCATGCTCTGTTTGTGGCATTCTCCAGCTGCGTCATTAGAATTCCTCTGAGTCGGTGTGAGCGTCACGGGTCATGTAAAAAGTACGGCCCCGTTCCTGAACTCCCTCTTAAAGGAAGGGCACCAACATCTCTTGGCAAGGAAGTAAAAAATGCATGATTTTTTGGGGTTTTTCTCTTGCAAGGGCATGTATTGCTTCACGGGACCCATACTGTGGCTGGTTAGACCACGAGGCATGTGGAAGAGTGACACCAGGCATGCTGTAAGTACTGCTTTTCAAATTAGCCCAGCATCTCTACGTACACTTTATAGACCACATGAGCTCATACCCTGTGCCTGTTCCCTTGCACTCAATAAATCTCCGTTTTTGAGGGGATGGTTTTTCGGTGTACTGTCTATGTAAGAGAACAGAATGCTGAAGTCTGACCTAATTCTGCAATCTCTAGGCGAAGACTTGCTTTCAGTGGGAGTTTTACATGTGTGGGGGAGGACGAGCAGACCTGTAGGAAGAGCAGTTGGAAGCAGGAAGGCAAGAAGTTGCTGCCTGCAAACCTGAGCAGCTCAGAGAGGACAGCACACAGTATCCCCTCCCAGGCGTGCTCACGGCCAGGGCACGGTCAATTGCAAATACGAAAGCACAGGATTCACAGTGGGAAGAGAGTAAGATTTTGCCTCCACGCTGGAGCTGGGGTGATACATATGCATACCAGAGGCATTTTGCACAAATCAAGTCTGTAACTTACAGTGCATTAGCAGCTGTATCTTAAAAAGAGGCCTTTGTAGCAGGCCAGTGGAAACCTTAACTAGTATAATTGGACAGTTGTATCTAAAACCAAGAGTACGCCCAATGTAGACGACATGATGAAGTTGCTGAAAAAAGGGATTTTTTTTCATTTCCTGGCATAAGCACGTCTATAGAATTTTAAAGCCTGGCGGTAACTAACTTGCGCGTTTTGTAAAACAATTTTTTGGGCCATATACCAGCTCTTGTCTATGTTTCCATTTGCTGCTTCCAGAAAAAAAAAAAAAGTCACCATTTGTTTCCCTACTAATACTGTTAATTGCAGGTTCTCTTTGTTTGTTTCATACAACCACAGCACCGGAGGATATGTGCAAGATGTCGAATACGGCAGCACAGCGCAGCTTGGGGACTGCCATGGTAAGGCATAGTCATTGCTGCTCGTCTGTAATGTCTCAACAGTAGTCTGTGGCCACACCTCACTATGGATGTTAAATTGATGATGAGCTTTTCAGTAACGCGATGACCACATCACCTGGTGTTACTGTGAATGTTCACAAAGCTGAGCTTTTTGGTCCTGGGTGGCAGAGTTTTGTCTTTCCTTCACCGGTTTACAACTGTTTGGGGTCAACAGCAAAGTATTGAAGAATTTCTTTTTCGTAACCAGTAATATTTTAGTTTTTATTTTCCATTACTCAGGTTTGAGATCTTTTGCTTTCTTTTTGTTACTTTTTACTGATTACTTGTTCCTTTAATTCTTTTAGAAATTTTGCCTACTACAGCTACACCAGATTACAAAATATTTGGCGACCCAACATCTGGTTAGTTTTTTTTAATTTTTTTGAATTAATGACCTTTACTTTCCTTCAGTTCAGCATTTTCAGCCCTTTTTTCCTTCCTTTTGCACAGTTGGCAATCCTCCATTTTTGTGCTTTTACTCATGTTCCCACTGATGGTAAAGATAGTGAGACTCTTCTCACTCAGCACTTCACCCTGTGTAGCCGCATGTTAACAGCTCATTATTTATTGAGACATCTTTTATTAAAGAGCCTGATTAACATAGATGACATCTTCACTGCACGAAAGTCCACTAAGCTTTACTCTTTATCCCCAGCCATGCATTTGTGAATGCCCCTATTGGTCATCTCTAGTAGATGAATGGCAGAATTTCATCATCTTCCTCCTTACCTCTCCTTTCCTCTTTTCCTTCTTTCCCAGCAAGCTTTTTGCACAAATACACATCTTCTAGAATGTGTATTTCTATATTTTTGAAATGTTTTAAGTAGTTTGTGCTAATGGAAAAAATTTAACATCACAAACTGTGTAGCTGAATGAGGACCTGTGTAGACAAAGGTGGCTTAGAAAAAAACTTTGTGCACTGTTGTCAGATGGACTTTCACATCCTTCTCTCCTTCAGTGATTTTTCTAATAGTGTGTTCACCGTCAGCCCCTGGTGTTCGGGAAGACAGGACCCCGTGTTCCTCTGCTGAACTCAAAAGCAGAACCTGTGTTGACTCCTGACAACAGGAGCAAGACCAAGCCTTTATTTCCCAGTCTTTGCTCCCGGCCCTTGGTCTCTGCTTTCAAACCAAGGGCACATTTCTGATTGACAAATACGAAAATAATCGACTTGTACGTTAAATTTTTAAGAGTGCAACAAGAACATTATTTTGTGTTTTGGTTTCTGATGATATATTTGCACTTCGGTAACTTGACAAGAAGCAATGTTTGAGATGAATATTTTCCAGATATATTTACCCATAATGTAAGTTAGAGTCTCGCTTAGGAAAGCAAAACAAAACAAAACGGTGTTACATGGAAATGCTACCTTGCTTGCATGAGTCTTTGCTTTATCAACTGAATTTTCAAAGGGCTACGTTAGGACACGGATATGACTGAACCTTATTTTCAAGTCCTGAATGAGTGTGCCTTTGAAGTACATTTCTCAGTCAGATCTCGAGCCATAGACGTTCCTGCCTAAACCTACCGGGACAGTGAACACAAAATACTTGAGTGTGCAAAGCAGACTTTGGATTGTAAACCCAATTTGATGTGTTTCCTCCTCACGTAGGCTATGGTGGTTCTGCTCAGCAAATGTACTGCAGAGGAGCCAGAATCTATGCAACGCTGTTCCTTAGGAACCATTACAAAATAGAGGTTAAAAACATTCCTTTCACCCCCACCTGTAGAAATGCCTCATTCAGCAGTTCCTGGTATACCATAATAGCACTAATGGAGCTGATCTGGTTTCTCAGGCGTAACCTGTCATGAGTGTGTATCTTTCCAAGTAACTTCTTTTTTTTTGAAGATGTTTAAAAGGCAGCCAAGTATGTTGTCTCCAGTGAAGAATATAGCAATTAAGTGGAATAAGTTGTGCTTTTCACCTCCACCAGTTGCTTACTTTAACTTTTGCACTGCTTTCGTGTTTGACTTCTCTGGCTTTTTGGCTAGCAGCTGTTGATGTTTTAATGTATTTTTTTCGTACCTAAAGTTTTGAACCAATTGATTTTAATCAGCCCCCTGTACTTCTGCAGAGTGTAGGGGGTCACATTTTGCTCTGACGTGTAACTCCCATTAAATACTGTCTCCAGCTATAGCTTAGATGCGCCATGAAACAGTGAGGAAAGCCTGACTGTAATACACATTAATAAAAATCTGTTTGCCACCACAGACATGGAGTTCTCCTCAGCTTCCATTACCACAATGGCAAGTATCCCAGTTATATCACCTAAAGTGATTGGTTCCTGGAAACCTAAAGTGACTGGCTCTCGGAAATTTGTAGTTCAAGATGACCCAAACACTTCTGATTATTCTGATCCATTATCAGGTGTCCCAAAGGGTAAGGCCTTACCAGGGAATACATTGCAGCTGAATGGAAACCTGATAGTCTCAGCATTGTCTAAGGCTTAAATGTAACAGCCGTGATTGTTGGGCTATATTTTACACCCATTTCCTGTGAATATGCAGACAGTGCAATCATGTTTTTCATACCTACTTATCCGGTGTACAAAGTGCTGCTTAGAGCTTATAATGGCAAGCACAGATAATAAGCTCAGCCTTTTATTCCTGGGGTGCCCCAAAGCTTCCGTTAAAATCAGTGGGAGTTCTGGATGCATTAGAAAAAATTACATTCAAGACTTACCTGCACCTCTGGTGGTTGTTTTCAAACCAGTCTAGTTTGGATACGACTGTTAGTCCTCTTGAATGGTTGCTTACAAGAGCTTAATGTTTTTGGGTTTGGTTTTTTTTGTTTGGTTGAGGGGGGGGGGGGAACAGAAAACAAAGCACAGCTCCATGACAGATCCATGCGTTAAATGGGGCATATCCCAAACTCTGCCTGCAGCACGTTTCTGAAGAACGTGGGTCAGATCTGAGCAAGGATGAGCTGAATTTTCATTCTCTGGATATGAGCATCAGTTCACAGATGATCTCAGTACATGGAGAGACACACACAGGTTTTAAGCCAAACACAAAAAGAAACGTATTCTGCATGTAATTCATCTTTCTGTAGCCATTCTTTCAGCTAAGTGTACCTTTGATTAGGCTCCTACGGCAACAAAGGCTTTAACTCAGTAGGACTATTACAGTCAACCAAAGAACCGAGAAGCTTCCAATCCCAAAACCAAGATTTAACACAAGTCTTCATCAGTACACAGAATAGCCAGGTGACAGACATGTTTGCACAATTCTGTATTTACTGAAAATCTCACCAGCCAAAACCCATTTGTGTTTTATTACCATTCACCAAAACATATCAGGTTTCCTATCAGCCATTATGGCAGTGCATTTGTCATTTTAATTTGTTGCAATTATTTTCCGTTTTGCTTTAAGTTTTTGTTATCATTTGCTCTTGGTTCTGAATCACATTTTGTGTCATAGCTATTAAGTGAATTTTACTCATGTTTTCTTTCTTCTTCTGCACAGTGCCATTAAAACCTATAACCCTGAACATTAACAATGTTCAAAGGCCTTGCCTCTAACAAAAGTCAATCTCTTCCTTCCCTCTTGCTCTTTCATTTTAACATCCCTTGGGATAGTTAACAGAATTACTTTCATTAAAAACTAACATTGTCTTAGCTGCAAGATGTCTGTGGTTGCTTTAAAAATCTCAAAAAACAAAGGGAGCTTGTTAATACACAAATAAAAAACTAATCCAATATTCAACTTCTTGGTCTAAGCTAAAAGTTTTCTAAATTTTAACATTCTCTAATAACTTAACCTTGCAAGTTGTTTTTTTAATGTTGTGCAAGTATTTATGTTCATTATTGACTAAAGAAAAGAAAAATTAGTGTTTTAATAGAATGACATAACCTTGAGCTTCAAAAATAGTACACTTGCATAATGCAAGGTGTGCCACTCCAAGGCTTGCAACCGATGGGTGTATGAGTTCACAAGTTTTGCACCATCTTACAGTAACGTAGTTATAACAATGCAGTATGTAAATTATACAGTTTTACACAACCTTTGCATAATCCTGTCTCTTTTTTGATACTGATTTATGAGTTGGGCAGAAAATTGAGAGCGAAATCCATCCATGAGTTATTAATTGCTGTCTGGCCCAGTAGCACCTTCTCACCTCAATTTTCCAGCAGAAATCATTAATGTTGATAACATACAGGCCCCTATTTGTGAGCCTTAAAGGAAATTTGGGGACAGGCTAAACCGAACGTAGTATGAGAGAGAAGCTTTGACGAGCATTCCCCATTATCAAAGAAAATGGACAGTCTTCATTTAGACTGATCAATGCTCACACAGTCATTTTTATTTATAAAATTACTTGCATTCACCAGTGCTGTGGATTGCAGGATCCAACTGAGTTACACTAGCACTAGACACAGAGCGCTTACAGACACTTGATGAGGGAGGCTACCTTCTTCTGAAATGTAATGGTATGAAGTACATGTAGATTTATGATATACTGCATGTCTTTTGCAGGTGTAAGGTGGGAAGTACAATCAGGAGAGTCCAACCAAATGGTACATATGAATGTCCTAATCACTTGTGTCTTTGCTGCTTTTGTCCTGGGAGCCTTTATTGCGGGAGTGGCCGTTTACTGTTACCGGGATATATTTGTGCGGAAATCCAGAAAAATACACAAAGATGCAGAATCGGCTCAGTCCTGTACTGACTCCAGTGGGAGCTTTGCTAAACTGAATGGGCTGTTTGATAGTCCCGTCAAGGAGTATCAACAAAACATTGATTCACCCAAACTTTACACAAACCTGTTGACTAGCAGAAAGGAGTTGCCACCAAACGGTGATACGAAGTCCATGATGATGGACCACCGGGGCCAGCCTCCGGAATTAGCTGCGCTTCCAACTCCTGAATCTACACCAGTTCTTCAACAAAAGACTCTGCAGGCTATGAAAAGTCAGTCGGACAAAGCGCATAGTAACCTCAGCGCTTCACGAAAGGAAACCCCACTAAAAAGCCCTCAGTTTTTTCCTTCCAGTCCTCCGCCCCACTCTCCTCTAAGTCATGGACATATTCCTAGTGCTATCGTTCTTCCCAATGCTACCCATGATTACAATACATCGTTCTCAAATTCTAATGCGCACAAGGCAGACAAAAAGATGCAACATATTGATCATCCACTTACAAAACCATCTAGCAAAAGAGACCACAGGAGATCTGTTGATTCCAGGAACACGCTGAATGATTTTCTGAAACACTTAAATGAAACTACTAGTAATCCCAAAGCAATTATGGGAGATATTCAAGTGGCCCACCAGACTTTAATGCTGGATCCAATGGGAAATATGTCTGAGATCCCACCTAAGGTTCCCAACAGGGAGGCGTCTTTATACTCTCCTCCATCAACTCTTCCGAGAAACAGCCCCACAAAACGAGTGGACGTTCCCACCACTCCCGCAGTACCAATGACCTCTTTGGAAAGGCAGAGAGGTTATCACAAAAATTCTTCACAAAGGCATTCAATATCTGCCCTTCCTAAAAACTTAAACTCACCAAATGGTGTTTTGTTATCCAGACAGCCTAGTATTAATCGTGGGGGGTACATGCCTCCCACGGCAGGCACAAAGATGGACTACATGCAAGGGACGCCTGTCAGCGTTCACCTCCAGCCTTCCTTGTCCAGGCAAAGCAGTTACACGAGCAACGGCACCCTTCCTCGTACAGGAATAAAGAGGACACCCTCCTTAAAACCCGACGTGCCACCAAAACCCTCATTCGTTCCTCAGACAACTTCAGTCAGACCACTGAACAAATACAGTTACTAGGACATGTCTGTGCTAAAAATGAGTGTGGCGTTGACCTGTACAGGTTGTGAGATGATGTTGTGGTAGACACGTAAGACAGAGACTTGCTTGTTATTAAAGAGAACAAAGTGGCCAAAGAAACTGTCTTTTACTTCAGCAACATCTGTGTCTTGCCACGTGTAGCTATAGCAAGACTTCGTGTACTTGCTAAGAGCAAACACAAAAAACAAAGGAAAGTGCTGGTCATTACATTTCTTTTGTTTGGAGCTAAGGAGACATGTAGCACAATGGGGTGGGGGCTACTTTACTGTTCTAGATAGCTAAAAAAAAGTTATTGGGAAAAAGAATCAGTAAGCAAATACTTGAAAAATGGGTTCCATTTTAGACTGCCATTAAGCGTGGTCCTTCCCATTAAATGTGAACATTTTAATATGTATGCATTCACCTTGCCTCTTGCACAAATGTCAGAAAATGGTAATGTCTCAATGAATATCTGGGTTAATAATCAATTTGCTGGAATTCAGTCTCTGGCCCAACTGTAGCATTATTATTTTTTTCTCTCCATATGTGTGGCATTTTGTTTGTGCCACGGATAAAGCTGTGCGTGTGTGTGGATGTGCGTGTGTACTGTACACACTAGGATGTACTTAGATTCCCATTGCATCTTTTATGCTATGGAATTGTTTACATTGAGCATGACTGAACAAACAGATGAGACTGCCTTCTGCAGCCCATGGGGTTCAGTTTGGAGACAGCCAAGGATGAACTGCGCATCTCTGCCAGCCTTCCGAATGGTAACGCCTCGATCAAATAGTCACCCAGTGAACGAGCGCGGATACGTTTAATTCCTCCTAACTCTGTTGTGCTGCTATTGATTCAGAGCTGTGCATTTCAAATCTAGTGTTTTGGGCTGGAACGGGGGAGTTCTACTGTGTTTCCACAGTGCCTCCATCCAGTACCCGGACGCTGTGAACTTGAGCCCCTGTACTTCTCATTGAGGGCAGCTAATGATCAATTCACTTGGCAAAGGCCTGTGTAACTAGAGAAGGTTACGTTTTTGTTGCATTTAATAATGCCCTACACGCTGATAGACTCTTGTCAATAAAAAAAGAAGAAACATTAATTGGCCTGGCAGAAGCAGTCTGTGAAAACTCAACAGTAGTGCAATCAATTTGTTTTTGTTGTGTAATGTAAGGTTTTTTTTCCAAAGTCATGCAGGTAATGACAATATTCTGTAAATATTATGTGTGAGTTTACCTGAATCTGTGCATTTTGTGCCTTATTCATGCAAATGATAAAAGTACTAAAAAAAAAAAAAATAAATCTGTCAAGTGTTCTCACTATAGCACATATCTCCCGAGTGCCAGTTGTAAAACCTCTCAACAGCACCCCAAAAAAAGAAAAAAGATAAAAAGCAAGAATAATTAATGGTAACTAAAGGCAGCCTACAATCCAAGAAGACAGCAGCATTAAATCACCTTACCGTGATAAACATTCCACTCCAGCTCTCTGAAGGATCAAACAGTTATAATGTGAAATCAAATGAGGTTTCTAGGGTAATGCAACACCTGCTAAAGTTGTGTAAGCTATTTAGTGGGGTTTACAGTATCCACTTGCAGCTGACGTTCAACACAGATGGCTATTTTAGCTTGCAAACTGCACACTACCACATTGTTTATTGAACATAACTATAGAAATAACCATGGCAGGGGAATATTCATGAATTAGCGGGACAAATAACTGCAATGGGTTTCAGAGACGGTGGAGATGTATGTGATGTGTTCGAAGGGGAGAAAAGGTTAGTCACTGAAAACTGGATCTCTGTTACAGAACAAAGAATGAAGGATAGAAGTAGTCATTTTTCTCTTGTAAAGCTGTAAGGGACATTTATTTCTTGAGACCTCTGGATCCAAAAATCAATGATCTCTCTTCCTAAACACTTCTGTCTTGCAACTAAAACACTACAGATTAATAACTATTAAAAATGTACTCTGTTGTCAAAAGACACAAACTGATCGGAATTCACTTTACAAATATTAATTAATACAGACTTGTGTGAAACCGAAAGATAAATGTATGTGAACCCTGATAACCTCCTGTAACATTGTGCTGCCTTGTAGATGGTAATGTGAGTTCTCTCAGTATTTATGTTGAAATTTCTAACATTCAACCTAGTCCTTATTCTGTTAATTTAATAATAAAAGATGCTTTATCCATTTGTGCAAAGGTAAACGCAGATTGTATCTTTTTTAATGGTACGGCATAAAAAAAGTAACCCTTAAATGAAGCTGCTCTATACTATAGAGTACTTTAACATGTATAGATATCTTGTAAACTTGTATTGTGGATGTGTAAATAATACGTTCTTTGGGTTTTTAACACCGCATGTAAAGTCAAAATAAAATATTCCAATGTACTGAGTGTCTAATTTCGTTATTAGTGAAGCTAGTTTTAGGTGTATTGTTGCTGGGATTACAATAGAGGAAGAGCTCTGCTTGCCTGTCCTAGCTCTGTGAAGAAGGCACAGGGACATCCTCTCATCAGCCTTACAGGGGACTTGCAGAGGCGGCCGGCGGCGCACGCGGGTGTCCTTCCATTTTCATTGCAGGCACATGTTGATATGCGTGGTGTTGAGGGAGAGCGGGTGTCTGTAGGTGACTTTCAGCCTCCTGAGTTAAATATAAGACGCCAAAGTAACCGGCATGCGGTGGTAGGGAGCAGTACGGCGTCGGGGCTGCCCATGTGACACACCGAGAAGATGCGCTGAATTTGCAAATACGTGATGTACGCCCGTATGAAGCCTCTACTGGAGCTCGATCCAGGTTTCCAGCTGCGCTCTGGTTCCTGCGACCCTTTCTTGTAAGGTTAGAAAAATACCAATTTTGTGCAAATACAGTACAGCCTTGAAAGAAAAAATGTAGGCTACAAAAAGAGATCATTTCTGGCAAAATTAATTGCAGACCCTACATAGCAGGACATTCCTAAATACTTACTAATGCTTAATAATTGAAATTCACGTTTCAGGCAGACAGTAAAGCCCAACAGAAATATATGTGCCGTATATTTAGTATGTGCCAACATCACACGTAATTTTAAAATAATCAGGGTAATTTAGTATCAGAAAACAAATATAGCGTATTCTTTTAATTAAAAATTGATTTTAGATAATGGATAAAAATGATTTGTTATGAGATTATGCTGTCAAGGTATTAATCATTTGAAATCACCCTGCATGTTACAACAATACAATGGCACCTAGCTGTAGCTTACTAAAAAAAGAAAAAAGGCTTTTAAAGGGAAAAGAAACATGGTGCTAAAGTCCCAAACCTCCGATGGCTCAATATCTATTTTTTCTAGTGCAGAAGCAAATTTAGATTTCTTTTTATTGATGTGTTTTTTTTCATTGGATGTCTTTATATATGAAATAGATACACACACAGCTGTCGTATGCTGCAAGCCTGTGCTGCTTTTCCAGTTTAAAATTAACTATGCCTTTGACATGAAAGTGTCGGCCAGTATGGCTAAAGGTGTTCCCGCTGTGAAGGGGCAGTACCTTTTGAAGCACGCCTACTTGAATAATTTTCAGTCAGGCATTAAGGGTCGTAATGAGAAATTACAAATAGTTATTTTAGTGATATACAAAAGTGCATCTACAACACGGTGGAAAATTTTTGTTCAGAAAACATCTGTATTTATGCTGTCTAAAAGGTGTCAAGTGACCATTTTCCACAGTTACTTGTTTGGGTCCGTACTGAACCAGCCTTCGCCTAACCAGAGTGATGTGGTGGCTGGATGGGTCTAGCCAGACAGTCGCCTCTCCCGACGTGCTCTGCCGGGCTACATGGTGGGTGCAACCACCACAGAAGTCTATGAAAACAAATATTCACCGTTTGTTAGACAAATAAGTACAAGAAAAAAAACCTCTCCTTTTACTAACAGAGAGGGAATGTGGCAGCCAAAGGCTAACCGGCCGTAACGGCAGCTTTTAAACTGCTTTGTCTTTAATGATAATACCAAAGCAGCCACCTACAGACTCCCCATTCTGAAAGGGAACTGCAACAATAAGGAAAAGCATAGCAAGAAGAGAAATGGAAGCAATTTCAGTTTTCCTTCTCAGATGCTCTCCTGGGTCAATTGGTTGGTTTTAAGCATCCCGAAGTCTCTCTTGAAGAACATCCCGTAGCTGATGAGCACATGAAGGGTGCTTGATGCTGGCAGGCAGCACAGAGTTGGCCTGAGCGCTCGGGGCTGCGGAGAGGCGTGCGCAGTCCTGGTGTGGGCGCGTGAAGGCAGAGGAGAGGCTCCCACCCATCTCCGGCTTGCTTTGGTTTTTGTAGAAAAAAAACCATACATAATTTTGAACAGAACACAGACAAGTAAAAAAGACAAAACAAAAAAGGGCTGCAGGCCCATAGTAGTGAGATGATTGCAAGAAAGCCAATTTGTAAAGCCGTGAGTAGTTATCTGTATGACTGCGCTGCACGTGAAGGCAGAGGAGAGGCTCCCGCCCATCTCCGGCTTGCTTTGGTTTTTGTAGAAAAAAAACCATACATAATTTTGAACAGAACACAGACAAGTAAAAAAGACAAAACAAAAAAGGGCTGCAGGCCCATAGTAGTGAGATGATTGCAAGAAAGCCAATTTGTAAAGCCGTGAGTAGTTATCTGTATGACTGCGCTGCCAGCACAAACCTATGGCCTTTTAAATTGGGGGCTTAGAGTAATCAGAGTAGTTACAAAAAAAAAAAAAAAAAAATTGCCTCTGTCTTAGTGCCGTCTTGCTAATGACTCACTCTGTGACCCTGGGAAGATTATGCAGGGTTTATTCAATATAATGGATCCTCTGAAGGCAGTTGGAGTATGTGCAGTTGGTCTGTTTGTAACGTTTTCCACTTACGAAGGTTTTCTTATTTTTCCTTCTCCCTCTGTGATTCTGAGCACCAGCAAGGACATCTTGCAGGTAAATAAAGGGAAAGAGAACTCCCTTCCCATCTGGGAAAGGTTAGTATTTGCAGGAGCTGGGAGGAGCTGGTATTTCCCCAGGTGCCTACTAATTTCATGGGATGGAAAAATATTTTTTAAAAATTGATCACGACAAAATACCTCATAAACGCAGCATCTGGACTTCAGCTGGGATGTGCAAGCTTTTCATATAAAAAGCAGTACCAGGAGACCAACCTACCAAGACTGCATTTGTTGTTCAAATGTCATCATAGCACAGTATGAAAGAGCAAGAAACCAAAGGATTTGGAAGGAAAAAAAACATTTAATTAGATTCATCTTTGCTCAGAGAACTAGACATTCTCGCCTTTTTATTCAATCATACTAAAGTGCAACTGGTGTGAGTGCAACTCTGGACCAGCCACTGCTGCCGGCCTGCAAACATTTTTGTAGACATATTGCATTGGCCTGACACACATCTGAAATTATAATCTGTCCTGAACACTCGACTGAGAAACCATTTCTCCTCTGCCTGAAATGAAATTTATTGGAAGCTCTGATTTTATTAGCGCATTCTGAATTCATCCGATGACCTGATTTATGGTCTGCTTGCTTGCTTTTTTTCCTACAGTCACCAACTTCTTTTCTGAGCTCTGCTCGTTAAAATCATAACTAGATCCAAGTCTGTCTCCTACAGTGAAGGCTGCTGACCAGAGCAGGCATGCCAGAGGGTGACCGTGTTTAGGTAAAGTTTGAGAATTCCTTGGGCTGTCAACGGTGGCACTGCCAGACTGGTGCCTCTGCCCTTCATGTCAGCCAGAAAGAGTGGTGCTCAAGCTCCTGTAATACTTTACGGGTAGGGAAGAAGAAGAAAATCTACCACATGGACAAGCTGTCCTGACCATTTTCAGGAACGGTCCCCATCTGCCAATAAAAAGGATGTTTACGACAGGAAAACTTGACTGGCCAAAAAAAAAAACCAAACCCAACCCCAAAACCGACCTGCACACATCTTGCTCTCCTTGTTTTGTGAATCACAGGCTGTTTTTCCAGGGCAGCGTCCCACTGATTTGCACAAAAATGAGCAAAGAATAACAGTTCTCAGTAAAGGCCCTTCTGCAGGATCATACCTGGCCGTAATAGCTGTTTTGTAACTTTTTCCAGTAGCTGACCTTAAACATTGGCAAAGGCAGACCATGAGCTAACGGGTTTGCTTCTGTTGCCGTATGACAGCCTTTAACATATGTCTAGTCCTGCACAGAAATGAACGGCTGCCTAGTAAGAGAAGAAAGGTGGCAACTGGCTTTTAATTTGGGTCACTTTAAGCACAGGCTTATTTCTCAAATCTTTGATTTACAATACTGGCCTCACATGAGGAAAAAAATAATCAAAAGTAGATCAGAGCAGATGAATCATAAAAGCAACGCACAAGCTAGCTGTATCTTCCCTTTCTGTGCAATGAATATCCATCTGATCACTCCGATTTCCTCAGGAATACGTGTTGGTCAATTAACAGCTTGAGATTTTTTTTGTTACGGACTAATGGTAAATTTTTATAATCAGGCCGTGCTGTATAACCGTGAATGGCTATTAGTCACAGGTTATTGTGCCTGGCCAACGATTAGGTGAGCGAGAAGCACTCCCAATATTAATGCTGTATGTGAGAATTGATTTCTGTGAAAGCTTGTGCATGCAGCTCTGATGTTCAGTCTCTGTCACTGTTAGTGCGGGTGAAATACTGACTCCATCGAATGAGATGGCAGAGCTGCATGGGGCCAGGCCTTCACCCTCAATCACTCAGACGTTCCCAGAAAGCAAAAGCTAAGGAGGTGTGAGCAAGGCCAAAGCAAAATGGGATGCACATTGGCAGGGAAGCATTTGCTGTAACAGGACGCAGCCCCAACATCATCTCTGGCCACGTTTGTTTGATAAGAAGATAAAGGCTTCAGAGTAAGAAAAAATGCCTCTGCGGGCATGGTCTGCTTTTTCTGGTTTTTGGAGGGTTTTCCAGCAGGTACTGCAATGGGAGTGGAACAGGCTCGCTTAAGCCAGCTGACATTTTGTGTGTGGAATCCTCTTGCCATCCCTGGACCACAGTGTGCATGGTTGTAAGTTTGCCTGGTTTTAAATTCATTAGAAAAGCCCATTACATATTACACTCAACTGGGACATAAGGTGCCAAATGCCAAACTCCCAGGCACAAGAGAAAAGGTAAATAAAGGCACCCACTGAGCACGTTGAGACTATCCTGTAGGGAGCTGCTTGTGCTAACGGAAGCAGAAGAGGGTGTTTTGTGGTGCTTGTTTCACTTCTATTGATAACACTCAAGTTAGGGATATCAAAATATCAAAATCACAGAATCACAGAATGGTTGAGGTTGGAAGGGACCTCTGGAGATCATCTGGTCCAAGCCCCTTGCTCAAGCAGGGCCACCTGGAGCTACTCAAGCATTCAGGAAATCACTGACCTGAATTAGGACCCTGAACTGAAAGGCAGTAAAAATGATTACGCATCCTTAAAATCCTTTCTAGGAGAACTTTCAGATTAAGCAGGTCTTTTTGCATAAAGGTGAAGTTTTTCTTCTACCCAGACAGGTGAGTTTGGATATCCGACTACTATTTTTATTGCAGCACTTATTTCTCTTTGACAAGCATAGAGTGCACATCTCAAACAGTCCTTCACTGTTCAGATCCCAGAGGATATCAGCTGATCCTAACACACAACGTACCACTCTCCATGCGAGTCTTTCATCTGAAGTGACATCATGATCAAAGGCGAGGTTATACGGAGTGCAACACACTGTGAGAAAGTCACGTGGTATTTCAGAGCTGCTTCATTACTGGGATGGATAGTTCAGAAAGCACTTGAAAATGACATTTTGCTATACATGGTATGTTCCATATTACAAGCATTCCTTGCTAGTTCCTGCTGCTTCAGTTAAACTGCAGTACTTGGTAAAAGCCTGGATTTTCTCTTCCACAGGAACAAAATTCCAGGTAGAATTTCTCCCCATACTCTGAGGGAGGGGGTATGCATCAAAAGGCTCTAACTACATAAGATATTCCAAGCCAGGAGGGACAAATTATCACACAGGGCACAAAGCAAGATCAGTTGCCAAAAATATACTTTTTTGTCACATTTCAGACTAAAACCACTTAGAAACCTGTCATCTCAATTTGATGGGCGGAAGGAGAAAATGTTTGCCCTGAAACTGGTTGACAGAATGGACAGCTTTATGACGTTGGCTTCTAACAAAGTCTTGCACAAATGCCGCACAGCTAACAATTCTATCTAAATCCAGTACTGGATTTTTTTATACTCCTCCTTGTGTTCTCTAAAACATAGTTTCACTTGTCCTGCACAGGACAATAACTAACCTGTCTTGAAGCCTCACTTGGGTATTTTAGTGCTCATTTGTTCTTTCATAAAGACCTTCCAATGAAGGCTTCTCCTCTCTTTGGCTGATGCTTCATAGGATATTCTACTTCCCCTCTGCTTCAGATGCAAGGTCAAGTCAGGGCCAGAGGAGCCCAGCTTCAAAAAGTCAGACTGCACCTTTGTTATGCCACCCGATCTCACCTCCAAGCTCGTCACAGCAATAATGACAAGAGAGAACCTTCTCCAGGATGGTCCTCGATTAGCTCTTTCCTATCAAGCATGGGCTCCTCCATCCCAACAATGTAACTTCTGTGTTGACATCTGTACCTCTGAAAATTTCCCCAGATCTTGTCCATAACAGGGTCAGGGAGAGCAGTGGGGAGATGACAGACCCACACCAAACCAGGAATCTCAAAGCAAGACTGGAAAACCAATAGAAACCAGCAGGAGATACATGTCTAAATACCACTCGTGCCTTTGAAAATCCCCTCAGCTGTTAGGCCCATTTAATCCTCGCTCTCTGTTCAGACGTTAACAAAGACGCCAGCTATCACCCTATAGGCACAGGGAAGAACCATGGCATCTCTGGAAAGCATACCAAATCCCCTAATCCCAACCCAAAGAAGCTACAGACACCAACTAGCTAATACCTCATGATGAAGACAGGTTTTCAACCAATAACCACAGGCCTATGAAGTCCCCGATACCTTATTTAAGTATTTCTGAACTATCCAAAGTTGCAGAATGTGTTTTCATTTTGGGGGTTATTTTCCTAGATGGGTTGCTTTGCTGTTATGGCTGTTGTTTTAAAATAAAGCAATTCTGGAATACTAATAAGTCTATGTGGATTTTTTTTCCCCAAGAATATTACAAAAGTTGACATTAAATGTACTAGCCTGAACTCAGTTTCTGTCTGATTTAATAAATCTATGCCAGCCAACCAGCAATATTTTTTTTTTTTAATTAACCCTGGAGGTTAAATGGAAGTTTACTAAAATCAGAATATGTTAAATGAATAATTTCTCTTGGCTTCTTTCAGGAAGTCTCTCTCTCTTACCCCAATAATCAGTTCAGCTGCAAAGAGATCAATAAGGTCTTTCAATTCAATGAGTAGAAGGCATACATTAAAAAGTTTGTAACAAACCTGATGATAGACTGGAGAAGATATTACAGCCTATTATGTGTTCTTTTGACACTAAATCTATCTGCTAAAAATTCTTGAGGAAAGGTTTCTGCCCATACACTAACGTTGCCAAATGGAATAGTCTGTTAGCGTTGCTTGAGAAGATTTCCTGGCATTTATCCACAAACACAAGTCTTGTCTGTTAAATCCTCATTACGGGAGAAACCAGACTTTTAATCCTGAAACCAAAAATAGCTTCAGAAGCCAACCATTGTTGGGTCTTCCCATCCCATAAATGGACAAAGCAGGTTATCATTTCCTAGACTACAATATCCCAGTTAAGAATCCTCCCCTTCCCCATTGAGGAGACTCCCAACCTAACAGCTCACCAGGTACGGTGTGCACAGCCCCAGATACACTGCACACGCTTCTGCGCCACTTTTTTGTTAGGAAGCTGTCTCCACGTAGCAACTGGGTTTTGTTAGCCCCAGGAGTGGTCACTCAAGACAGTTCAGCGCAGGTTACGCTTGTGAGCAAAGACTAAATTCAAGGTGATTTAGTGTCAGTCTCACTGAAGTACATGGAACAGTATAAAACCCTCCAGTTATAGCCTCTTTTGGGCTGTAATTATACTGATAGTTTTAGATCATTAAATATAGCCATCATCGCACTTCTATCAATCTCTTAAGCCAAACGTGCAGACTCACAAACAAAAGGAGTGTTTTTAAGAGAGTCAACTGCAACAAGAACTCAATGACAGCGTCCACGGCAGCACGCCGGAGCTTAGCTACGCAGCTCCCAGCGGAGCAGCAAGTGTTTTTACATCCGCCGCAGGAGGCAGAGCTAATGTGCTAGAAGAATTTCATGCTGCAGAATCCCCTCCATGGATTTAAACCCTCAGAGAGAAATGTCTTGGCTTATTCCCGTGATATTTCTGTAGAACAGAAACCACCTGACAAATTACTTCTGGTCATGTTTGGCAGGGATTTACCAACAGTGGTTCAGTTCTCATCACAGTCTCAGTTTTCCTCAGTGGCCCCATTTTGTTCTTGTTAAGTAAACAAGACTAGCACTCAGAAAAGTGCTCAAAGTAAAGCACTTTATATTAGGTGCCTGACTGAAATAAGCATTTCAATTAGATTCATTAAAGAAGTTATTACTTGTTAATTGAATAGCAACAGACTGCTAAGGATCACTTATTGAGGGCTAATAAGTATGTAAGAGCAAAATCTACTCTTCATGTAATTCCATCAGCAATAAACTAGTGTAATTAGCTTCTTACTAACAAACTTAAATTGTGGGGAATGTTGAGGCAGATAATTGGCACTTAGGAAGATACCTATAGTAAGTTAGTGCAGTATCAATTAACATACTTACGAAATGTCAGTTTAAACTCTGAACAAATAGTTCATACCAATGGGCTGTGGGTTACTTGGTTAAATGCTATTTAAATGCTTAAACTTTCATAGTCAGAAAAATTAAAACAAGTCCTCTCACTGGTCTTTTTAAAAACTATTACAGATGCCTCATTTCCAGGTGTATATCCTATGGATTACCTGCAATAACCATCAGTAAGGACTCTAGGGCGCAGGCTATGCACACCGACACATGTGGGTGATTCAAGGACTTGTTTGCCCAGGCTGCTGTCTGCTCAGGAGCCTGCTTGCCTCTGACCGCTCACTCCCTCACACCGTGTGCAGGTTATTTAGCAACTCATTTTCACGGAATTGTACTTCTCTAAAGGAGTGCGAGTCATCTGAGGATCAGCTAATCCCTACTTCTTGCACTTCAGCAGACAACCCCCACAGGACCTCCACCCCTTTTCCAGTTTGATCAAATTAAGGTTCATACCTCACGACCGTGAGGTCTCATTTTATACATGAAGAATCTGAGGCACCAAAGCAGTAACTTTTGCCCAAAGGTGACTCAGAAAGATCACAGTAGCGCTGGGATCAATTCCTTCCCCAGGAGCTAGTACATATGATACCTTGATATGCCATTTGGACTCCGTAACCAACCTGAGCTGATGGAACAAGGTAAACATCAGTAATTGTCTGGTCAGGACAAGCAGCAACAGAACCGACCTTCATGCCTCTAGTCCTGTGATCTTATCACAGCTCCGTTTCTTCCTCCAAATATTCTCCAGATGTTCTGGAAAGGCTCTGCCTCCCTGTTTGAAATGGAAATCCCTCTGCTCTCTCTTTGACTTAACATGCAGTTTGGCTGCAGGAAATGAAACATTTTGCAATGGCACAGAGCTTATGGAGGACTTCTGCTTGTACGCAAAGCCTGAGCCTTCGCGCCCATCGGAGGCCTTGGGAGCAGCGGCAGGAGAGGAAGGTAAGAAACGCACACTTCAGGGAGCGGAGCCAGCCCTTGGTGGCAGAGGGGATGGACAGGCGCTTCAGTGAGGGTGCTTGGAGAGGAGGCAGAGGCACGGAGGTGGGATGCTGCCAGGGCACAAACCAGGCGAGAGAACTTGAGGACAGCAGGCAAGAGTCCCCGGCTGGACACACCAGGGTGTGGGGCAGACAAGGCGGAAGGGAAGGGGAATACAGGGCTGGGGTCTGAGCCTGGGCAAGAAGGACAGGAGGGCCGGGAAGCAGGAAGCTATTGGCAAGGGCAGTACTTGCCATTTTAAGGGTATCTGTGCAAACCAATTTTAGAAACTTCTATTTTAAAACACATTCACCCCTCCCCCTTCCCCACACACAGAAACACACACTGATCCATCATGTGGAAATACTTCAGACTCATCTATTTAAAAAAATTGACAGCATATTGCTGTCAGCTAGGAGTGTGATTTTTTTTTTCAGCTATGCCAGCAAAAGCCCTAATGTAGACACAGCTGTAATATGAGCAAAAGGGGGAAAAAAAGTTTCTTTTTGCCAATACAGCTTCTTTCGCTCAGGCAACTGATACAAGCTATATTTTTTGCAGGCGTTTTCCAAGTGTAAGCTTCTGCACTCTGAGTGACTGCACTGTCAGTGCAGCAGTGGACTAGGTTTGAAAAAGGTGTCCACAAGGCCTTAAATTGTGTTGGAGAAAGGACAGCACCTAGCACTGTGAACTCCTGTCAGTGCCTGGAGCTCATAGGTATGGATGCAATAAAAAGACAAAATAATAATGAATTCCGAGCCCAACTTTCCCAAGCTCCAGAGTAACGGCAGCCAAATCCTTCTCGCTTCCCCAACCTTTGTAACAAGCAGCTCCAACCCACTGCAGCATTGTAGGTAATCAATGTCTGCTTAGAGTAAATCATATCTCAAAACTTAGAGCTGGCTCAGTGTCCAGAAAGCCCTGGGAAGTTGAGAAGTATGGGAAGGACTTTTCTGTTCTGTATGTATGGAACAAAACTTAGGCATTTGGGGGGAAAGGCAATCTCAAATAATAAATAATGCAGAAACTCCAACATACCTTTTAAAGCTTCAGTCCCCTTATAATTTAATGTTTGAAATGCTATGCTATTCCTTCGGAAGCCTTTTCTCTCTCCACTGCTGATGATGGTCTGTCTTCCCAGACACTTGAATAATGTCTCTCTTCCTCTTGTAACATCTTCTTTGACTACTCCTCATGCATAGTAATGCTAATAATCTTGCAGCTTTCAGCGACATTTTTCTTCTTTTAAATGAATGCCTGGTTTTATGCAGTGCTGTTTTGTTCAGCACCTTGTCTCCTGCATGCCTCTTTCACTGCACAGTGTATCTGTGTACATACAAATGTCTATTTACTGCTGCCCATTATGAGCTGTTCATGTTCCATTTAGCAGCATGCAGAAGAATCAGACTAATTGATTACCTATATTGTATAAATTGCAGCAAAGCATAAATGATGCAGTCAAGATTAGCTTGCTATTATGTTGAATATTGTATAAATATATATGTAAGCATAATCCCTCCCAAAAGAACTTATACCATCATTAACTAGGGACCTTTTGCAGGGAAATGGACTTGATACCAGCAAATTATACAGTGGATAATACTATGTGCAGTCATGTAGAAGGATATATTTTATACTACCTGACCACCACAGAGTTTTACAGTTCTTTCCTCAGAGAAGATGAATTCAGATTCTATCACCTCCTAAATGTAATAATGTAAATATGGACAATAGATAAGTATTAAGCTCATTTGTCAAAGCGAACTAGGCAATTCATCTCAGGTCATGAAGCAAGAAAGGACAAGACATGCAAATAGAATCCAAAATTTAACTGTTAGTCCAATCCTGTAACCGGTACGGAGCACACTAATGTGCTTTATGCTTCTGAGTTATTTTTAAGCACCTTCTCAGTCATCATTAAATGTTAAATGGATCTTGTATCTTTCGGAAAGGGTGCAGTTGAAGATCCTGGCTGTTTCCAAAGCTTCCTGAAATAGAAATCCTCACGTGTAAATGGCCAATATAGGATTTCAAATGCATTTTATATAAATAATTCTGGTAGGAACCCTGGACTAAAATCATTCTGATGGCTTTGATACAAGTGCACAGTTGGTCTATGAACTTGCAGCCACTGCAAAGAGTAATCACATTAATCTGAACACTATTCCAACAGCAGCTGACAAAGAAATGAACACCAAACTAGTCGGCTCAGGCCCCTCCTGCTTATTTGACCAATCCTCCTGGTGCACTTAATATTATCACTACAAAATCCAGAGAGAACTGTTCTGCTTAAATACAGTCTTCAAACAAAGTCGTACGCTGCATTCTCAGAAACAGAGTCACACACCATTAAACGTAAGAAGCAAATTATAAGCAAGAGCTTAGAATAAAGGTGAAACACGCAGGCACCTTCAGAACATTGAACATGATTACAGCAAATGCCATCATTTGCTTTTCCTTTGAGTTGATGTTAACAAGTAAAGCATTTTACTTGTCTTTGTTTACCAGGATAAATACTGCATAAACCACATCTTCTTGCCAACTAAGCTTTGTCTACAGGATGGCAGCTTGTTCTAACTATGTTTATACTTTCAAAGAGTTGAAAGCTCAGTGGTTGAGCAGGAACAATTTGGGATGCTATATACATGTGAAATGTGCTTTTCATTAAATAAGTACTTGAGAAAACCTTAAATGTCTCAGCCTGAGATTGCCCAAAGATCTGCAGCACCTCTCAACATGATTTATCATCTCCAACAAGTATTTCATGAAACACCTGAAGTGCTGTGAGAGCCTACATCCTAGTCTAAATAGCAGCTTCCTAATGGATCTAGAGCCACCTTTCCCCTGGTAAAGGAAGATTGTAATAGACACCTAGGAAGAGGATCACAAAAGTGCCCAGGTCTTTCTGAGGTGCTAATGCACTACTAGGCAATCCAGTAATGCACTGCCAAGGCCTTCTACATGTTCCAGCTTCCCTAATTTTACTCGCAGAAGCCCCTCTCGCTCACGTGCCGAGCGGCTGCTCAGAGCCTGCAGACTCCCTTCAGTGATCCAGCTGCCCCATACCTTGGTGTTGTAACACCAAACCTCCCAGTGCTGGGATCCTGGTGGAGCCTTCCTGTCATGGGTTTATTGTACTCCAGAAAATACAGCGCAGACAGGCAGTGCTGTATTAACACTTACAGTGCCTAAGAGCTTCGCAGGGCCACACTGCTAGTTTGGGGAAATTTTGTATGCAAAAACTTCAAGATGCCTCTGAATGCCAGCACAGCTACAGCACTAGGTGGGCTCCTTGTGGATATTCTTGCAGAGCAAACATTGAGTGATGTTGCAGGGGAAGCATCTTGCAGTATTGTGTGCTATTTAGCGGGGATAGAAAAAAAGCCCTGTCCTTACTCTCCCACCAGGCAAGCATAGGGACTTTTGCCAATTCAAGATGAGCTGATGTAAACTTAACTGTTTCAACCTGCCTATGATGGGCTGGTTCTGCCTCCAAAGCTGCAAGCTGGCTGGAGACCCGTTGTTAGGACCTAGGGATTGAGAGGAAACTGGAACAGTTTCCACTGTTTTTGTGCAAAGCTGGAGCCTGGCTTGTGAAAGAAATGACAACATGATATTAAAATGTATCTTTCAGTCAGCCCAAGGATGAAATGCCCTGAGCAAGCAATGCTTCTGCCTTGCTTGAACACCCCAATTGTGATTTCCCATTTTGCATGGAAGCAAAACAAGAAAATCATATGCCTAAGTGCAGTTGCTCTGTCTAATACAAATGGGGCTGTGCTCCATAGATTACCGAATGAAATATTAGCATCAAGTACCACCATGCAGTGCGCAACATCTGGAAAAAAGTTATAGAGCAATTTTCATTATTTTTATAGGAGAAGAGAAAACTGCAAATGGTAGAACGCATAAGAGGGAATTTTAACAGATTGTACATTGTCGGGGACTCTCTTTCCAGCTGTGGCAAACCTCATAATAAAACACACAATCGCCTGGAAGCTCAAACATCAGCAGAAACAAGGCAGCCCCCATGGTGAGCTTCCATGCAAGACAGGCTTTCAAAATGGCAGCTCCCCACAGGTAAGAAGCACTCTGGATGCTTTGGAGAAAATCTGAAAACATTTAAAGGATCAAGGTATAGCCTTGAGTGAGATATTCCTTTTTTGTTTCTTTGGGGGAGGTTTTCCTTGTTTTGTGCATGAAATAAAAGAGAGAGCAGACACTTTACTCATAAGAATATCCTCGATAAGCATATATTCTTAGGAGAAAAAAGCAAAGATGATTAGAAAGCAAAAACAAAGGAGACAGGAGGAATTCTAGGGACAAAATGTTCTTGACTGGCTATGGAGAAAAAAAATCAAGAGCTGCAAAACAGCAGCCCCTGTTATTTGCAAACACGTACCAAGGAGGCTGAGAATAGATCCAATGACAGCTGCAGCCTAATTGATAGGAGACTCGCCTAACAGGTTGTCAGACTGCTGCGTGGCTTCAGTCCAGGCCACGTTGCTGGAGGCGCAATGTTAGAAACACTGACAAACGTTTACTAAAAATAAATAAAAAAATATTCCAGGGCAAAGGGAAATATGGCTCCAAGTGACTACTTGCAAAATTGTGTTAGATCTCTAGGAAAGAGGAAAGTAAGCGGCAGAACGTGTGAGTCCCCCCAGGGCCTGCAGGACAGACGCAGGCAGCCTGCCAAGGCACTCCAGGATTGTGCTGCCTGTCAGAAGCATTGGCTCTGGGTGTGCTGAGAGCAGACCTCCACAGAGGCAACAAAAATAACCACCAGATCAGCAAAGAGCACAATCAAGAGAGTTGACTAGCTGCAAAAGAAAATGATATTTGATGTATAGAGATGGATCTGTTTAATGGTAGGAAGGAAACCACAGGGGCAAGTCTTTGAACTCTTCTTTTACTTACCAGGAAAAAGATGTATGGCTTCCTTGGCCAGTGGGGACGGGAAGCACTGTGAGAGAGTTGATAGTGGCTTAGGTACAGCCCTCAGCCCACCCCATGCAACACACAGACAGAGAGTCACGTTTGGGATTCTTTGAATGTATTCAGCTACATGCTAGGACAGAAAGCTTGAAAGAATCTTTGGTCTTGAGCTCCCAAGTCAGCAATGCATCCAAGCAAGCTGCAGAGCAGACAGGTGAACAAGAAAAAGCTAAAGCGGGGGCGGGGCGGGGAAGGAGAGAAGACATATGGATGAAAGCCTGTTAGGACTGTGAAGGCTGCTCTCTTTGAAGGAGATCCAGCCTTGGTAAAGCTGAGACTCTATGTGGGAGGGAAACAATCTTCTGAAGGTAACACCTAGCACTATAAGCGGCACCTAGGGCAGGAATATTACTGTGCATGCGTGCACAGAGGGACCTTGAGCCATGGGTACACAGTCCCTCTGGTTTTACTAGCACTACTGAACAGACAAGTAAAGTCAATGCCTGAAGAGAGCCCTTCCGCAGCAAGGGGAACAGAGCAGAAAAAAAGCAGTGCTGGCTGGGCAGTCTGTCTTCAGCTGCTCTCCAGCTCTCCTCGTTGGCTTGGGGTTACTGCACTTGACACTCCTCTGTCAATCTCTGGTTAATAGTGAAGATAATCAGCGAATTAACACATTCAGAATTCATTCCTAAAAATACTTCATTAATTTCTATAGAAAGGAACTTCAAAACAAGCACTTTCTTTACTTGGCCACACCATGATATTCATTTCTGTCTCTGAGAATATCCAAAAAGGTTGTGAAAGATCCGTAAACAACGTTTTGCAGAACTAGCCATGTGATTTTACATAACAAATAAACTCATAAACCTCCCTGTCTTCACACACTGCAAAACAAAGGCAAAATGCACCGAGGAATCATTTGCTGCTCTCTCCTTTATGGAAAAGTGACATTAGGTCTTCATGATCCCTGAATTAAAACTCAGAGGGCACTTTTTTCCACAGCAACATACAGAGGTTTAACACAGGGCCACCATGAAAATCAATGGAGCCACCACATGGCTAACAATTCTCTAGGGTACTTTCAATATATGCTCCTCAGCACTTAGCAAATCCATGAGTAGCTACAGGAGAACAAGAAAATTACTCACAAGCCAGGGCAGTCTGGATGAGGGGAGTTCACCGCAGCCAAGGGTGCTGCTGCATGAGGGTGAGACACTGTCAGAAATGGGTTTCAGAGGTAGGTTTCTGCAGCATTCTCTGAAATCCCAGCCTGCTCATCACAATCCCCTCCTGAAGAGCAACTGTTAGCAGATACTTCTCCTTTATTAGGCAAGTTCAGCAACACGGTTTCCAATATGAGAAATAGGGAATAACAAACAAGAAATTCAGAGCAAAGATCATGAAACAAAAAGTTACCAATAAAGGGAGCCAAAATTCTCAAGAGGCTTGTGCTTGGTGATGCATGTGTACATACAAATATCCAGTTTATGCATGCAGACAGATCAGAAGTCTTTCTGATAATTACAGTAGGAGATGAGCCTATTTCCAAGCTTTACAACCAAGCATCTCTGGATTGTGCACATTCTGAGAGTATCAAATTAAGAAAATTAAAACACTCAAAACTCTGCTACGCATTCACAGCCCCAGATCTGGCTTAAAATATTAGTTACCCCATCTCCTATTAACCGTAATGAAAACCCAGTCCCTGGACTATGGGGAGTGTAAAATCCTGTTGAAAGTTAGCCTTCTGCTTCATAAGGCCCAGTACACCCAGTTCAAGGTGCTATGTGGGAGAAAAGGCTGTAGACAGAACCACTATTTTGTATTGTTTACGAAATAAACTCCCTGAAGAGTATACTCGCATCGCATTACTGCAAGAATAGAATTACTGCTTGTGCTGGAAACCAAACGTCTCAATTTTTCATACAGAAATTTTTTGCCCCCTGTAAAAGATCCCGACCCAGACTGGGTGAAATTTAGAAGCATAATCCCCTTATTGACTTTAATAGAAACAGGATTGAGCTCTATAATCAGCTTTTATTTAAGGCAGACATACTGTGTTTTTGTAACTTCGCTAGACCTTAGAAAGCATTAACCTGTTTTGAATTCACAACACTACTCCTTAAATAGTGGACTCTCACCCCAGAGACTAAGGACACCGAAACACTGACCTCCTGCATCCAGCGATTTTTATCATGAGTTTGCATCCCAGAACTGCAGGTCAGGTTTAGATCTCAGCTCAGTATATGAGCACATAGTGGGAGTGAGGAGTTATTTTCTAGGGCACATGAGTCAAATGCTCCATGCTGATAGAGAAAATGGTATGGTTACTGAATGTAAAGGAGTTGCTGCTTCTTTACAGCCAGCCCACTCCAGCAGAAACCTCGGTAGGAAATAATGTAGAATCACTTTCTTACTGAGCAAACCACTGAAAGATCTTGCTTATTGACAGGGAGCAAGAGATGGGAGATAGCAGAGCACAGGAATATTCAAATGCAGTTTGGCATTTTACAATAAAAACAACTTTTGGCTTTTAAATGGAACAAACTGTAGTTAGTCCATTTCCCCAGACAGCAAAATCAGAAGTTTTGAAATGCCATAAATTATTCATAGGTTGCATCTGTGTCATCCCAAGAAGCCCATCTAGCCACAGTGTTCAAAATTCAGCAAAGGGTTGCGCGTGTCAGAAGGGGATCCAAAGCCCCACACACCAAACTACCATAGTGAACATCAGCAAAGAAGTGCACATTTGAAGCTTCGTTCCTTGTTGGAGCATAAATCCTGGGCAAAGGCTGCAGGCATCTTCAGCAGGGCTTCAGCACCCAAAAGGGCACAGCCATCTTCTGTATTAGTTACTTGAACTTTCAGGCACTCGCCTGGACTCCAGCTATGCTGCAACCAACCAGCATTTGATTCACCTTTCAGGTAACGAAAAGTAGTTCCTACTCTGGTCTCAGTACCATGGTTTATAATCCATTTATAACTCAAATTCAAGTGATTTGAGTTCCAGTTACCATTATTCAAGGCTGACACAGAGCAGGCATTGGGACCATAGGTCAAGGCCATTTGTTGACCATTCCTGATGCTTTCCAACATAGCAACAGAATTGCTCAAGAACATCCTCTTTGCAATTTGAGAACTGCAATCACCAACTGTGTTCCTTTAGCAGGGTCACACTTTCCTTCTGCTATGACAGTAAAACTCATCTCTGTGGGATACTATCCACGGCAAGACTGTGCAAAGAACTCCCCAGAGCCACAGTGCCTTACATCCCCACCGTCTGTGCCAAGCATATTTCTAGCATTAAAACCAAATCCCAGCACAGATGACAAGAGCAACAAAAAAACCCAATTCCCTACTATAAAAACCCTACACAGCCCTCTGTAGTCCAAGTGACTCTTGTGGGGAGGTAATACATGATACAATTAACTGTTTATGACAGGTAATGGTTTCAGGCACTACTTGGAGATATACGGAGGAAGGGCAAGAAGGTGACAGAGCAGAGCACTGCTACCATATCCTACGACATCACTAGCGCAACGCTCTACCTCTGTTCTTTAGCATTTTTCAGGATCAATTCCTCAGGTTTTACTAAAGCAAACTGACCGCAAAAACAAGCCCAAATCAAGTCCCCACTCACCGTCATAAACATTTCCAAGTACACACACTTTCTTCCGCCAAAGAGGAAGAAGCTCTGTACTACCAAGGACACCAAAAGAAGAACCCCAGGGGCAGCCCCGACTGCCAGGCACCCCAACCAGCAAGCCACCCTCTCTTCGCACCACTGCAATGGCCTCAAAGAAGACACTGGGCAGTGCTGGATCAGAGCCTTTCTTCATTCATCCACAGTCCTGTATGCAATGATTAAAAGTTGTATATTGTCCATCAATATTTTGGCACTAAATGCAGGGCTTTTGTTTGGCTGCTGTTCACCACTCCCCAATTAGTGGTTTTGCTAAGCATATGAGTAATGGTTGTTTTGTCAAGAAACATTTTTTAATCTCTGTCAATTCAAATAAAGACTTTGCTAATCCTCAAAGCCATGGAAAACAGGCAGGTCACAACCATTTCAGGGGAACCTTTTATACTTTAATGCTATCGGAAGTAATGCTTTACCTGAATTAGCCAGTGTATTGGAACTCGTACTGTTCAAAATGTTCAGCTAGGAAGTATCTTGCTGCAAAACCAGAGATTACAGGTTGGTTGCAAACTTTCAAATGCCACATAGGAAGATATGTATTAAGCATATGTGCTAAACATCATTTTGTACAACTTTTAGGTCTTAAAAGACACACCTAACAGCCCATTAATGAGCAAGTTGTTACTATTATTATTTACTGAAAGCAAACACTGTGGTACGGCACAAAGGGAGATAAGATGTACTCCTAGCCCCAGTAAGTTACAAAGAGTCAATCATTTGGCTTCACTGAAGAATTCAAAGGGGGTAATGAAAAAATGACTGACGCTGGAGACCATGCATGGAAAAATTCAGTGGCAAAGAGCACCTTGGGAAGTTGTAAGGCTGTAAAAACAGAGATGTAACAATGATATTTCTGCTGTAACCTTCAATGCATAGTAATTGTAACCAGTTAGACTTAACCTGGTAAGAAATACGAGGCACTGACAAAACAACAAGCCTGAAACTTTGTGAGAAGACAGACAAGCCCTTGCCAACCTGTCTGGTCCAGCTTACTAGCTTTTAACCCCCACGCTTGTAAGCCTTTGTGATGGCCCAGATATTGACTGACTTAGAAGAGTGCTCATGACTTAGTCAGACATTAGATTGTAGGAGAAGAGCAGTAATAACCACAACCACTTAGTTCCCAACAGGATCACCAGCTATTGCTTTTGCTTGGCCCTGTTTCAACAGGATTACCATGTAGAGGAACAGCACAAAGGGTTAGCAAAGAAAAGATGACCAAGAAATTGAGGTCCCTTCTGCATGGCCTTGGCAAATTTCTCTGCCCCTATGTGTGTTTTAGTCCCCCCACTGGTAAACAAGGGCCAGCCAGAAGGAGAAAGTGCTGTGCAATAACTCAGTAAGCAAACCATCATTTTGAAGGTGTCCTGCAGAAAGAAGCATATTGTAACATACCCACTTTAACATACAAAGTTTAATTTTGTTTCAAATGTTTATCTTTTTTCACTGTCTAGCATAACAGTATGATTATGGATCACCACTTTAGCACATGAATACATTCCATCATTCTAGATTACAGCAGTAACTTATTATGTATAGTATGACAATTCACTTATAACTCTGAAAATTACAACTGTACTTCCCAGAAAGATCCCCAAAGAACAAAAACCTGTTTATTATTGAAATTATTTTCTCCACATGTGTCAGTTCACTTAATCCTGTGTACAATTCAGCAAGCTTTAATCCTTCTGCATATTTCCAATTCAGCAATATCACCCTTTTAGCTACTGCATTTGCTCTTAATAGAAATTTTCCCCTGTGGTTCATTTATATTCAAGAGACTATTCAGGTCACCCAGTGCAAATATTTTTGGATCACTGGCGATGTCATTGTCCAGAATCATATTCACTCTATTTCCTCCATTCCCAGAATGAATTTATTAGGTATAGGATGCTGAAAAAAGCTCTTGTTCTCATTCATCTCATATTTAACTGAAGAAGCAAAACAGAAAATAAATGAAGTCTGATTTGCATGAAATTGCGCATTCTGTATCCTAGTGTTGAACAAGAGCACAGACATTCTTTGAGTTCTGTCATGTCTAGTTTCTATATTTAATTCGTCTCCTTGTCACCTTCTGTTGAATTAAGGGAATGATACAGTAAGGTTTCCATAACTTAATATTTGCCACTTTATCGGGCTACTAACCCCACCCTAATAATACTACCTTCCTTCTATCTGCAGATGCTGCATTTGTCTCTCTCAGTACTTACAATCCTTAACAACCAAATCCACCTTAACCTGTTGAAAAATCCACAGAAAGAGGGAAAGGAGGGAAACACATCCTCCCTGTTGGCTTCCCAGCTGAGAGCAGCACTGCATTTGTATTTTGCAGCTCCTGCTTCAAACAGAGGACATCGTGCCCCTTTGCTCTCGGGTGCACTTTGATCCCCCAGGCTGAGCAGTGCCTTGCTCAGCCACTTCCAAACTCTGCTACAGAGATAGCCCCAGACAAGCCTGCCTCCAGGATCTGCCAAGTGACAGATCAAAGCCAGAAAATTGTCCTTGTTTCTAACGCTCTTCCTGCATTTAACACTTCGCACTCTCCCCTCCAGGCACTCGAGAGGCCTCTCTGGCTCCTCCAAGTAAAACCTGGAGTCTGAAGTCCTGTCGGTGGGAGAGGCAGCACCAAACAGACCCCTAAGGGCCCAACAACCAGACGATGTGCCAAGTTATATGAAATTAGCTCCCTTGTTTCTCTTAAAAGAGACAAAGGAAATGAAAGATGAGCTCGAAGCAAGGCCGTGTGTAGCCCCTATTCCTTATCCGGCCCCTTCTAGACATTATTTACAGCAGCACTGGAAGCACTGGAGCCTGCCTTTTAGAGCTCACTGAAGAAGTCAATGGGAACCTTTCCAACCACTCTGTGGCCTTGCTGAAAATTGCTGAAGTTTGGTCTGTGCTCACACACGCGCGCACACACACTCACACACACACGCACACAAGACACCGAACTATTCTCAAAGCTGAGAAAATAAAAATTTAAAAAAACTTTCCAAACACTTTTTTTCAACTTTAAAGAGCAGCTGCAGCTGGAGTGGTGCCAACCGTGCAGACTCACTCAGCAGACACAGGCTGAACATCACAATAGCTTCGGGTATTGATGGTTTTAAGACCTGGGGAGTTGGTGGGTAGTCAGTGTTGCCTTTTCCAGCCCTTTAACCCTCAAGATGCTGCTGTATTTTCAGAGCCCTGTTTTCAGGATTGTTTCATGGTCCCAAGTGTGGGCTGAGGAATACCTAGGAATAGAAGGGCAATGAGGCTGGTGAGGGGTCTGGAGAACAAGTTTGATGAGGAGCGGCTGAGGGAACTGGGGTTGGTCAGCCTCGAGAAAAGGAGGCTGAGGGGAGACCTCATCGCACTCTACAACTCCCTGAAAGGAGGTTGTAGCGAGGTGGGGGTCGGTCTCTTCTCCCAAGTAACAAGCGATAGGACAAGAGGAAATGGCCTCAAGTTGTGCCAGGGGAAGTTTAGATTGGACACGAGGAAAAATTTCTTTACTGAAAGAGTGGTTAAACATTGGAACAGGCTGCCCAGGGAAGGGGGTGAGTCCCCATCCCTGGAGGTATTTAAAAGATGTGTAGATGAGGCATTTAGGGACATGGTTTAGTGGACATGGTGGTGTTGGGTCGACGGTTGGACTCGATGATCTTAGAGGTCTTTTCCAACCTTAATGATTCTATGATTCTACTGCTACAAGAAGCACAGGTTTAATCCTAGTACAGCCAGCTCAGCTCTTCATCTTGCACCGACAGATAACTTGAACACCATGCAATTCATTGAGCATAGGCTGTTCAGACACAGCATTAAAAATGGAATGGAATGGCTTTACAGCATTTTTCTAAGTGTAGCAATTTGCTATAGCAGTCCTGGGCTAGACACTCCCCTTCTCTCTGTTCCTTTGTAACATGCTGGATGAGACAGTTGTCGTTATTGCCATGTGGCAAATTTCTGTGACCTATCAGGATGAAAACAGCTGTATAAAGGTAAAATGACAGATAATCACAAATGCCTGCAATCTTCAGATAAAGGCAACACAGAGAATAATACAACTTGCTTAAACAATATGATCGTGATTCAAAAATGCAGCTTCTTTTCACCTGACACTGCTATTCAGTGGGTCCATGTGTGTCCATGTTTTTATTTAAAAAAAATACCTTGCTGTGCTTGAGTATCCTGATTTCACATCTCCTGGACTGAAAGAGGGGTTGCCTGCTACCACTGTCACCCTGGTGTGAGCGAGAAGCCTCAAAAATGGCCATACAGGAGGAGCAGCACTGCAAGCCCTGCAGCTAGCATGGCCTTTAGCCGCAGAGGGATTTCAGGGGCATGTTAATTAAGTCACTCCAAGCAAGGGTAGAGTGACATGATGCTGTGCTGTCACCCAAAGCCTCTTCCACCCTAGCGAACCAGGTATCACTAGCACAAATGCTGCTGGTCCAGTGTGGGCTTCAGTGAAGAGTTTGATATATGTTTTCCTACTGCAGTCAGACAAACAGGAATAGTATTTCCTGTATCACTTCCTCTGCTTGGAAGATGGTGTGGAAACCAGTGGAAGCTGCTTTTTCCTGATATGTAGGGAGGAGAGAGACAAGGAGGGGAATATCTAGAGAGCTGGCAGAAGTACAGTAAAAGAAAATAAAAGCAGGAGTAGAGAAAAGAAAGCAGGTGGCCAGGCCAAAAGAAGATTGAATGGCACAAACTTGCAAAGACAATGGTCAGCAAATTGAATCAGGTACTGTAAGAGTCACTGAAAGGGGAGTGGAAATGTGTTTTAAAACAGTTTTGTGTCGTTAACACATTGTGCTGGTTTTGGCTGGGATAGAGTTAGTTTTCTTCACAGTAGCTGGTACGGGGCTGTGTTTTGGATTTATGACCAAAACAGTGTTGATAACCCAGGGATGTTTCCGTTATTGCTGAGCAGTGCTGACACAGAGTCAAGGCCTTTTCTGCCTCTCACCCCACCCCACCAGCGAGCAGGCTGGGGGGGGCACGAGAAGTTGGGAGGGGACCCGGCCGGGACAGCTGACCCCAACTGACCCAAGGGATATTCCACACCATATGACGTCATGCTCAGCATAGGAAGCTGGGGGAAGAAGGAAGGGGGGCCATTCGGAGTGATGGTGTTTGTCTTCCCAAGTCACCGTTAGGCAGGATGGAGCCCTGCTTTCCTGGGGATGGCTGAACACCTGCCTGCCCATGGGAAGGAGTGAAGGAATTCCTTGTTTTGCTTTGCTTGCATGCATGGCTTTTGCTTTACTGCTATTAAACTGTCTTTATCTCAACCCACGAGTTTCCTCACTTTTACCCTTCTGATTCTCTCCCCCATCCCACCAGGGGGGAGTGAGCGAGCAGCTGGGTGGTGCTTAGTTGCCGGCTGGGGTTAAACCACGACACACATGCAATGCAAGGCCCTAAAAGAAGAGAGTCTTCTACAGGTGGCTTTATTTCCTGATTCCAAGGGAACCAGCAGAGCTCTGCTGGATAGGGCAGCAAGGAAGCAACGAGATTAGTAAAGACTGAACAAAGCAAAAGGTCAGGGGCTGGAAGAGAAGGAGGTGGATGAGGAAGGGAATATTATTTTGTAGAGCAATACAGTACTTTGCTGGGTCACAGCCAGCCTCTGAATGCACCTTAAACTCTTATTTCCCATTTTCTCCCAGCTGGATAGATAATTGCCTGACTATAGAATTATATTAATCATTTTTATGTCTATGATCTCCAATGCCAGCACAAGGAGTGCTGTTAGACAAAGCTATGTCTCACCATAGGCTACAAGAACAGAACAGGACCCCCTTCCCTTCCTGTGTTTGAGATCAGTCTCTAAGAAAAGCACAGGAAACATCAGGAATTCCCAAGGATCGATGGGGTAAGATATTCCTATGGTTTCAGGCATATATATTGTATTCCTTCCCCAAGCCTTTCATACGCAGCCTGATTTATTAGCCTTAGTCAGCATTCTGTCTTGTAGGCCTGCCAGAAAAGCACAGTGGGATGAAACATCTGGTAAATTTGCTCAAATTCTATTATGAAATATCTTCAATTCAAGTTTCAATGAAAAGTAAACAAGTCATTGTCTTTAAAAAGTTACTCGCTTTGCTGTCAGAAAACACTGGCAATCAGCAGTAGGCATTAGTCCTCTTTTCAGGGCTGTCAAGGGAGAAGAGCTCCATTTGTGAACCACTCTGGGCCAGGTAGAAGATCATGCGTATCATTGCTGGTTCAGTGAAATTTAACTTGTTCACCAATGTCTGCTGTCTCATTGCCATGCTGTGACATTTGCTTACATTTTAAGAGCACCCAGGGGATGCATAGAGGGCATGGGACACAGCAGGCTTGCATCTCCCCTGCAAGGCAGGGTGCCGCAGAGACTCCCAGTTCAGTCAGCACTGAACTGACTCCAGATCTGCATGCAGTTTAGCAATGTGTATGTACAAGCTTTCTCAGAGCCAGCTTGGGGATTTCTAACATAGTACACCATGGTGCCTTGCAGATGTTACCAAGTGAGAAAATGCAAACTGTGGCGGTAAACAGGTACAGCCTGTCGAGCTACAGTCAAGAAGAGGAGGTACTTAACAAATGCTCTGTATTACAATTCTCCATGCTGGCTCCACACTTATGCAAATCCATTGGTCCAAAACTCCCACATTATCCTTCCATGTAGGGCAGGGGCCAGAGGCCATTATTTCAGTCTCTAAATTGGAACAACACCTATAGAGAAGCTGCTCTTAGTTTCTGCAGGTGAATTCCAGCCCTCTTCAATGGCTTGGGCTGTTTGTGGAGAGAGGTGAATGTGCCCCACCAAAGGACTCTTCAGCGGTAGTTTAATTTTTACAGAAAGGCATTCCTCTCTTACAATCAGCAGCTTTAATAAGTGGATGTGCTGCAGGAAAAGAATCTATTGGTGGGTCAGACTACAGCACTTGACTGTATTCATCCACAGGGGATATTTTTTAATTGGTGAGGAGCCCTTATGGAGCCATCTGACTTTCCTACATACCTGTAGTGCATGGTATATTTGAGACAGATTTAGCCAGAAAAGGACAGATCAAAAAGATGGTGAACACTTTATAGATCATTACAGAAAACAGAACCACACTAAGAACTAGTCCATCTGTAAAGGAGCAGACAGGGCATTTAGGGCAGGTTGTGCACTGAATGATGGTATAGCAGAGAATATGCTTATCTGTACAATCCACACAACACACTGTCTGCAGTCAACACATTCCTACGTGCGCTGGCATGAGCCACTTGAAACTGATTTTCCATTTATGCCAACTCTCATGTTACACCATGCCAGGCTGCTGGAGCTTGGACACTGAATGAGGCAAATCCCTGCCACCCTCTTTGGTTCAGGGTAACTTCAGGACAACACAAAGTACTTGGAGTAAAACAAGATAAGACATAAAGTGAAAAAACAAACCAATTAGAAGTGCCGTCAGAGCTGAAATTTCTCTGGGAATGTGTGATACAACTGGAGAAGGTTTAAAAAGTGCTGCAGACAGTAATGTGGCTGCCAAAAGGAGAGCAACTGTCAGAGCAGGGAACTTTTTTTGGGCCAGGGCTAGTCCTGAAGAAGATGACATTTTCACAGTTCTCATTTAATCTGGGCAAAGAAGGCTGAGGTAATACAGAGACAGAGTTTCTCAGAGACATGTTTAGAAACAGTCTGCAAAAGAGGCTTCTGGCAACAGAGAGAAATTTTGGACAAATCTAATAGCAAGGCACCAGTCTCAGCTGTAAGGGACGTTTCTGAGAAAGCCATTTGAACGTGCCAGGCAGAGGATGTCAGTCAATCCAGACCAGAACTGATGGGGAGAGGACAGCCCTCTTCTTTTGCAGACAGGAGAGAGAATATAAAGTACCATGAAAAAAGAGACTGAAAGCGGAAAGGTGCAAGGAACTCATAGCTGGAGCTGACTGAAAAACAACACATCAAGCTATGGACAATGCCTATCATTTGGAGAAGAGGCACAAGAATGTCAAGGAGCTCATTTGAACAAGATCACAGCATGAAAATCACAGCAGTGCCAGAAATAGTGACTTCAGCAGTGAAAGAACTACCACAGATAAAAAGTAAATGGGTAAAAACCCCTCCCATTTACCAAGCAGGACCCTTCGCTAATCCCCACTGTGGGAGGATGTGAACTGCATGCTTGAATAAATAATGAACTGGGAAAGAAAGAATACACGATAAATAGTACCATGGAGAAAAGTACACACCCCAGGGTAAAACACATGCCAAGGCCCTGGTCTCAACAGGGTGAACCAAATGTGGAGGTAGGGGAGCAGAGCAGCTGGGAGAGCCGCGCGGGGCAGGCTAACCGCTGGGCTGGCAGGCACTTCCAGAGCTCTGCCGGAAAGGAGAGACAAAAGCGGGGAGGAGGAGGAGGGATGAGACAGATAACAAAGCCAATGCAGACTGTCTCTATGGGGAAGAGCCAGGACTGGAGGCACACTGGTCAGCCAGTGCACAAACTAGATGGAAACCTTTCACTTCTCCAGTGAAGCGCGTAACTAGTCACCACAAAGTTAACAGCAAACAGGATTAAAATATTGCCCATTTCACATTCTAGTGAATTGTGTTTCAAATGAAGTTTTTTCCCCCACAAAAAAAAAAAACATTTTCTTGTTTTCTATAAGAAAATACATAGTAACTGCTGCATCTACCATCACGCCGCACTTGAATAAGGTGTCCTGATCATCACATTTGGAGGAGGCAGGGCAGACACTAGCTCCCTGCAAATGTGTAACATAGATAGAGTGCACTTTTGAAATGTTAAAATTAAACAAAGGGTTATTGCCTTGTTCAAGATAACATAATTCCCCTCTGCCAAGCAGTGCTAACAGAGGAGATCAGGCCTGTCACCTACTTGCCCATTCTGATACGGCAAGGGACAGCTGCAATCACGCTGCCCCAGGCAGTCGGCAGGAGCCTCCCTCTCTCTGTCCCTCTTCCTCACCTTTCTGCCCTGCTAGGAAGAAAAGGCCACGAGGTAAACCAGCAGAAAGAGTACAAGCTGTCAGAGGCCTCCCTCCCAGGGCTCCCAGAATTCACCCTGACCCAATGGATTGGCAGAAATCCAACCTCTTCCAGGCTCAGAGACGCTGGGAAAGAACAGCAGGGAGAAGGAGATGGACACAGGGTGGGGAGCAAATAACTGTGAGAAGGTTGGGAGTAGTGGTGTGGAATAACTTTTTTCTGTGGCTCCCGTCGATGTGGGAGCTACCTCCTCACTCCAGTTGTCAGATTGGGCTTTTACAAGCTCCTTCTTTTATTGCTTTCTCTAGCTGCTATCTCAACAGAACATTGTTTTCATGACTTTCCCTATAATGACAGTTTATTCTAATCAATAAAGTTAATGATAAATGATTAAGAAAATACAGTGGAGAAGAGAGGAGAAAGCCCTTTCCTACTCTGAATGGGCTTTGGCCATCATTGGCAGACTGCTCAGGAGCCCAGCCCCAGCCATGAGAAAGCAACCCCTCAGCCGTCCTGCACCACCTACCCTCCACTCTCCAGTTCCCTTTGTCATCCTCAGCTTGCGCCAGCCTCTGGTATTGGGCTGCTATGAGTAGCGACAAGATAAGTGGGAGGCAGGATAGAGAACAGAAGGGATGGGCAAGCTGTATTTACTCTCCTCTGTTCCTTGTAAAGCTACCCTTGCCTTGTTCTTCGTTATTTCCCCCCCCTTCGTCTATGACTTAGAAGCAGCAAGATTTTAACAAGAGGGAAAAAATATTTTAAAACACTTTAGGGATATAATCAATATAAATTAATTTATTTCCCCCCCCCCCCCCCCCCCCCAAGCACAGGCTCCACACTTCCTTCTGTCTTTTCTTGCAGCCCTAGGCCTTTTGTTCTCTGGCAAAAGCTCCCCATTGAAGTGCATGGCATTTTCTGGGCACTATATCTTCTGTATATTCTTTGCAGTAGTGTAATTTTTTTGATAGTCACTTGAATAATCAGCAGTCAGTGTTAAAATACAGCATTGTACATTGACACCCCTAACCCCCAGGAAGCAGCAGAAGATGAAGAGGGAAGCCTGCAGTTCTTACTGGCCTCATTTTCTTTCCTTGAGAACTGGCTCTTTCTTTCCTACATACAAGTATCCCACACAGTTAAAGCCAGCCCTAGTTATCTATAGCCAGCTCTTGTTCCCATTCCTAATATCATACAACTGGAGTACAGGGGCTGTTTAGGCTAGTAAGGGAATAATGTGGGCTTCTAAAGCTGTCCCAAAATGAGTTGTTTGCACAACAGCTCTCCGTGTTTCTAACCTGTACACCTCCTCAGATGTGGCAATACTTAAAAAGAGCTGTAGAAATTTTTCATTTGCAGATCTAAGTTAATGTTGACCACCAGGCTAGTAAAGAAGCTGGCTGCTTTAGGTCCTACCCTTTCAATACCAGGATGTATTTTATAAATAATTTAACAAGACAGAAGAAATTAAGGAAGGAAACATAGAGCCAAGTCTGAAGGAAGGAAAGACTGTTCTCTTATCACAGCTGAAACCATTTACTTTTGTTACATGTAGTTATATTATTTTTTAAGTACTCAGCTTTTTTAATGCTAATTCAAGCTTGTTGTTTCTTGCTAACAGCCAGCCATATGTGACCCCCTGTTCTTTATAAACATTACACACCGTGCAAGAAGATTATTTGGTTGCAGACAATGGGGTTTTTTCCTTCCTGTAAACCTAAATTCTATCAGCCTGAACCACCGGCTTGCTGTCTCCTCTCTCCTCTCCTGCTCTGAACTCGCAGCGTCAGAGGTTTAGATGTAAAGGATTTTTCAGTCAGGAGTGTTGTGCTCGTTTTGGCTGGGATAGAGTTAATTTTCTTCATAGTAGCACAACTGTGTCTTACTGGAGGCTCCTTCTGCTTCCCTGTAGTTTCACGCTGTTGATTCATCCTGTCCTCTTCCAAGAGTACAGCTGCTGCCACCAAAAGTTAAACTGAAAACCAGGAGAGGTGGTAACCTCACCTGAGATGAGCCATGTAATGGCTTTCAGAGGGCTTGTGCAAGTACTATTATCCTCCTTTAGTCTTTCCTACCTGGTAAGCAGGAGCACTTTTGAAGTCCTCAAACCATGCTTAATTAGCTGCATTGCTGGAAAGCATGCATGCTTGTGGCCCATTGTCACAGCTTTTAAGAGAATATAGTCACAAAAAGAAGCCATAGTGGCATTTTTAACTCAGGAATTCCCAGCTTTGCTTTTAGGCAAAGCGGTGCAGTTAAACAATGGCTCTGCAAGCACATATAGAGGCCTGATCAGGAGAGACACTGAAGTACCCAGCAGCACAGTGAAACAGGATGCTCAGTACTTCAGGCAAGACACTGCATACCAAGCAGAAGCTGACCCAGAAATCACAGGGATAAGGCTTAGGCTGAAACAGAGTGGTGAAACGAGGCCAAATGGAAGCACTGTCTTACCATAGTCAATAGGTGCACTCTCAGACTCAAAGCAGAACATCTCAGGAGAGAGAGAGAGGGAGGAGAAGCAGCTTTTGAGAAATAAAACTCTCAAGGCAAATTGTGGGTTTGCCATGAAAGAATCTGGTGGAGTGACTCAGATAATTACATTGCTCCTATTTCATTCATAGAGCAGCCAACCCTAGGATCAAGGGCCAGCACACGTCCTTAAGAGCAAGTGCTGTCTGTAGTTTAGCTTTAAACATGACAGCAGTTTCACTGAGGGCAAGCACCACCAAGGGTCTACTGCTTGCTGAAACACTGCCAATCCTTCTGAAGGTGTTCCCTTTAGATATACAACACACACCGAGCCTTCACTATTTCCTTTCTGTTAGGTTTGTTACTTGGCCTTGGAAAAGCCAAAAATGGACTGGAGTATTTTGTGATTCAGCAGATTTAGAGGAATGAAGGCAATCCAGTGAGGTAAATCACTGGGAGAAAGGACACAAAAAGAGAAATGAATGCCTATGTAACTAAAAGGTACGAAACAGGTATTTGAGACAAGAGGTGGACAAGGAAGTGCAGGAATAAAGCTAAAAGAATAAAACTTGGCTAGAAAAGGCTGAAAGGAAGAGTGGAAAAGGATTTTCAAGGAATAAAGATAAATAAGAATTTTTCAAGTATATAAGCAGCAAAATGTCAGCAGGGCATCTAAGAGAGTGCCAGGGTTATTTAGTAACAAAGATCACAGAAAACTGAAATGAAATCTTTACCAAGTGTTCATAAGAAAGGATGTAGGACTGAGGTAGGAGAGAGAATTACTTTGTCCACGAGAGGGGAAAAATACTCAAAGAACTCCAGGTCACAAGTAGAAAGAATAAATAAATTACAGCTCTGCATAGTGCAGACAGTCCCCCTCTCAGTCATAGATGAGGTGGGGAGGTCTCCTAAGAGTGAATTTTAAATATATTCTGTGAGAACCAGGAGCAGAAGAAAAATGGGTTCCTATTACATTCATCCATTGCACTCATTTGTCCTACATGAGACAGAAATCTATATAACCTCCCAATCTTAGGTACTGTGAGAGTAGAGATTATCCTCAAGAAACCATTCTTACGCTATTTTAGTCTCTCTGATGCTGCAGGGGTCTCACAGGGAAAGACACATTTGGGTGTGCACACAACAGCTCACAGCTGGCCCTGCTTCATATCCCAGAGCTGTGGGAACAGCAACCAACAGCTGGATCCCTTCTCAGTGTTCGTAATTCAGGAATGGATTTCTGGATGTTACAAGGTGGACCAAGCTCACCTATGAGTACAGTCAGTGACTTGCACTGGAAGCATTCACCAGTGAGCAGAGTTAAGCTGCAAACAGAAAACCACGAGGAGCAAAGTGAGAAAGGGAGTAGCATCTCTGAGGCGGGAAAGGCTTCAGGCAAAAATGGTTGGAACGTCATAATCAAACTCTACCCACTGTTCTCATTCCCTTTTAAAAAAGAGAATTTTAATCCATTTTTTTAAATTTAAGGACAGGATATTCACAAGGCACATAACCACATGACAAGAAAAGCACCTCCTCATGTGTCCTCTCCTTGAGAGAGTTACAAAGTGCCATGGCTGATGTGCTTTGAACAAATCTCATCTGGATGCTTGTCCCAAAGGACAAACTGCCAAATGGTTGTCAACAGTGTGCACTCTTTGAGCTGCCTAGCCCTTACCTTGTATTCAATCTCATACTTTATTTAGCTTTTGAAAACAAAATGTATGGGCATAGGGTTGGAATCAATGTATTGTAGCATCTTGGGGAACACTGAAGAAATAATAAATATTGTCAGATGCTGATGCTTTCTCCTCAAAATGTTTTTGCTCAGCTTGGCTTTTCTCTCTGCCATCTCTCCATGCTTCCTGTTAGAACACAAGGTGACCTTTCCATGCTTTATTACCCGAACAAAATACACAGAACATTAATGCCAGAAATGTCCCTTGTGCATTTGACTACATTTGCAGATGTTTGAAATAATCTAACCTAATCTCTTCTTTTTCAGGTTAGGGTGAATGTGGTATGAAATAACCAAAGATAGTAAACAAGAGAAAGGAGGGCGGACAAAACACATGTTGACAAACACAAGCTAAGAGATGGAGTCTGTGTGTGCATGCACAGTAAACTGTTCCCCAGCAGGGTTTGACTCTATTCTGAAACAGACGCTTGATGATAGTGCTTTGCCTTTATATAGCAATGTTCATGCAAGCATCTCAAGGCATCCCTCAAACAGTCACACGCAGCACAGTGTGGCAATCAGAAACTACCAGTATAATCATTTTACAGAAGAGTAAATCTTTTCATATGGTCTGGATGATTTATCCTCGTTCATCACAAAAAATCAGTGAAGAAGCTGGGAGTACAACATGGAAATCACTACTCATGAGGCTCTAATTACCATCTCTGCTCTGCGGTCTTCACCCCTGCAGACTGCTAACACTGCGCGGTGGGAATTCCCGCACTGTGCAGCCAGGGAGGATGCGCTCCCTTCACCGGGAGCGGACATCTGCCTGAACACTGCTCGGAGCACACGTTCACTGACGCATCTTTCCTAGCAGGGAGGGAACCACCGCCTGCTCACCTCGCTACCTGTAATTTGTGGCACATTCAGCCGACCTCTGGTATTTGAGCATTTCACCTACTTCTCATGTGATGAGGCTATTTCACATGGCTGGCAATTTAGCTGTGCTGGCGCAGGGGCAAATGGGTCTCCAAATCCATTCTTGCAGGGAGAAGTGAGACTGCAGGTACCCTGAAACCCAGCTGGACCCAACCTGCCTTCATGCCACACTGGAATAGGAGAAATAGGAGCCATTTCCATGTCCCATCCATGGACTACTTCCAGAGCTCCCCCATGACCAGGTTTCTGAGGCAGGTATGTACCTTGGGGCTCTCAGCTAGATGAAGTGTTAGGTCACAGCTCAACACATCATGCAGATCTTCAAGCAAAGGTGTAAGAAAACTCCTCAATAAGCTGGAAGTATAGTAAACCTCAGGCACACTTCGGAGCAGCTAAACTATGGCAAAGAAAATGTTAAAACCCATTTCTATATGATGAGGCACTTAAGTAGTTCAGCCAATTAGACTGCTTGATTGGTTGACATTCCTAACACTATCATTTTGCACACAGGGTGCCTCACGCATGAATGAAGATGGTGTTTGAAGGCTTTGCTTTTTGTCAATGCTTTTATGTTTCTTTGTGGAATAAGCAAGTTCATAATAATTTCCCTAGCATTTTGACTATAAATGCTCTGGGCACCTAATAAATTAAATTACCGTTTATTTAGTTACTGTTGGGTTATTTAAGAACTTAATAACAAGCATATGTAGTGACCTGAACTTGAATTACAGAATTCCTCATTTGCAGTTCAGATCTCAAGATAGAATAGCTCAGCTTCACTTCACAGCCCTCTAGTCTGGTGCCCAAATGGACACAGAAGCAATTGAGATCATTCAAATGGAGATACCCCCAGGGTGCCATATGCATTTAGAGAGAACAATTGAGAAATCAGAGGAACATTTAATACAGGAGAAAAATGTCCCTTAGGCAAAGATTTCACTAGGCGCTAGAGACTTGTGGGATAGTCCTTTTCCTGCAGCCTTCAGCTCCCTATTGTGCAAGCAGCCCTAGAAGCATTTCTAAACCTGTCCTCTGTCCCACATGCAAGAATTAAGATGCTGTAATTATTCAAATAATTTCTCTTATCTTTCACTAAAATACTACTAAGCATTTATACGACATCCTTCACTGAAGGATGACATGACACATCCAGAGGTAGGCAATCACCATCTCTCTTTCCTGGATGATGAGAGGTATGGAAAGGACAGAGCTAGATTAGGAGTTACCCTCTGAGTTTTTATGCTGAATTCAAAATAATTAAGGTCGTCTTCTCATTCCTAATGCAAAGAGGTCTGCATTTACTTAAATCTCAGCCATTCCATGGGGGAGTGTAATCTGGCCTAAGTGATGTACCCAAATTCCCAGAGGACTTCTTGGGTACACTTCTATACACACAGGTGTACACAGACTTCCTCTATTTCTGCTCTGCAGTGGCTGGGTAAGAGCCTGGTACAATTTGGAGACCGGTTCACAGTAGTTTGATCTAGTAGGTATCACCCTGCAGCAGCACTAGTTCTGTGAACCTCTGAGAGTGTGAGGTACCATGTACCAGTTAATGGCTTAGCAACCCACATGAATGACAGCTTTCTTCTCTGATTGGAATAACAGTCTTGAAAAACTTAGTTGTTTCATGAGAACGTAATCACAGTCCTTGACATATTCACCGGAGTGACACAGGCCCTAGAGGTGATGATAAATCTCTCCTGATCAACCAATTTCAGATTATCTACAGAGGTTTAAAAATAATTAGCCTGATTCACCTTTGAGTCAGTCCATTTCTATGTTGGTAAAAAGGCACTGGCTTCAGTGCCACTACCATCTTAGAGCTGGAACAAGGCAGAGCTCTTCTCTAGCATAAATCTGGAATAAGACAGCATTTCGGGAGGACTAGTAAGGAAAAGCATTCAGTCAATGGGGCCAGGATTTAAATGGTCCTTGTTTGGCTCTCATGCTCTTTGAAGGGTTGGAACCCTGCAGAATTGCAGAGTCAGAGAGGACCTCCAGAAATCACCTACTGCCCTCCTGCACGGCGAGACCAATGCACCTATGACACTTGACAGATGTTTGTCCAATCTGTTCAACAGCGCTCTAAGCCAGCCGAGGGCTTGGTCCTTGACTTTATCTCAATCCCCGAGATAAGTGAGAAATCAGGCATGTTTTCTGTATACACTGACATGTCAGAGAAATTAAAAATGCAATGGATTTTCATATCAGACTATTGAGGACTAATTACAACAGTGCTTTCCAGCAAACCAGTGATTGTAGGCTAATTTTCTGTTATGAAACAGAAACCAGGGTTAATGAGGCTAATTGTGTTTACCAGTGTTTCGAACAAAAAGGAAGCCAACTCAATTTTGAAGCGAGTTCTTTGTCAGGAACAAATTGAGGAAAATTGCTACAGTTGTATCAGCATTTCCTAAAATTGCTTAGTACCATGCTTGGGAAACTAACACTATAGAACACAAGCTAGTGGTACAGAAAATAAAGCTTATTAGACAGTAACTATATCGAGTTTCCAATGCATGGCTGCGTGACGCACAGTGATGGTTGAGCTGTTGAAAGCAATGCAACAGGGAGTCATTAATAAAGTGAGTGACCCTCGTTCCAGCTCTACTAAGGTACTACAAAGAGAAAAAATTAAGAAGTCAAGGTATGTAGCAATATCTGTCAGACAAACAAAAGCTTCAAGTTCTATGTCTCATCCATGACTGATTAATTAATTACACAAGCTGGACTAGTAAAAAATGAACGCATTACTGCAAAGCAAAATTCACAAGCAGTTAGAAGTCCTTCAGAAAAAAAAAAATCAGTTTAGCTTTTCTTGCTATAAGCTGATAATTCTAATAATCACTCAGAAGAGTCGAGTGACTTCAGTGACAAAAGACATAAGCAATATCTGCAGCATAGTACCAGCAGCTGCTGCTGGGGAAGCCTCACCCCTGCCAAATACACCTCAGCATTAGTGCTCATGCTATTCCCTTCCCAGTCGCTGTTGAATCCCCAGCCAGGCCAAACGGCAATGCTTTGGTTTTGCAATGTAACCAACTGGAACTAAAATGCAGCCACATTCATTTGCACTCCAGACTGGTGCCCGAATCAAGCCGGTGTGTGCTAGAAAGGGTATGAAGGCTTTCAGCTGCAAAACACACAGGCGCGATGGCTGTGGTTTGACCTTACTGCAAAATCCAGGCTGTCTTGCCCCTCTGTGTGCCCAGGGCAGAAGCATCCTGGCATTTGCAGGAAGGCCTTACTCTGCTGCAGGGGAGAGCTTATGTGGGAGAGATGTAAAGAAAATCCACATCCATACATATGGCTGCCCAAAGAGGAGCTCCTTAGGAGGACAGTGAATAAGAAAAAAATTATAGTCTGCCAGACAGCAAGGACAGCAAGCAAGAAAACAGACAAGCGGAAGAGGGCCTGTGGAGAAAAACGTGGAGCTAAGGAAGGAAAGGAATGAATGTGATAATACATCAACATAAGAGAGAATAAAAAACATATGGAAGAAAAGGGGAATCTAAAGATTAAGCACAAATAGGGAGACATACTGGTTAAAAAAAGGCAACAAAAATGTGCGTAACTAATATTAAGGTCAGTAAAGATCACCAAGTTCTTGGCCTACATTTCCTATCAGAAAATCAGTTCTGGGAGAAAGGGGGTGAGGGGGGAGCAAAGGGAGTCTCAAGACAGGAGTGGGGAGCACCTGGCTGAGATCTCAACTTTTATAGTGAAAAGCCCATTTGATGTCTTTCAGTTTAAAGTTACAGCCAGCGGCTATCCAGCTCCAGCAGCTCTGCTGATCTGGGGCCTTTTGCAGGCTGTAATGTGTTCACTGGAATCGAAGCTTCCCTTTAGAAAAATGATGTCTGCAGCCCTTCTGGTTTGCCAAGATATAGCCTTCACTATGTAAATCAATGCTCTGCTGTCTTGTTGAATCTACAGCCTGAGGTATGAAAATCTCCCGTTCATCTTAATGGGATGTTAACTTCAAAGCCTCATTGTGACTCTCTGAATGCTAATACTATATTAAACAAGTTGTTTAACATACAAATGCTGGGTTTAAGTCGCTCACATTTGTACAGGAGAACTGAATCTGACTTTGATTTTGCATCTGATGACCTATAGAAGAATAGTCTGAATAAAATAAATACCTGACTTTCCAGTCACTGGTCATCTCCGCAAATCAGTTTTATTTTGGTTTAGAGATGCAGGGAGGGGCTTATGTTTGAATGACTGCTGGTTTTCCCTATTTATCATCTTCAGGTAGGTAAGTGATTCTTCTGTTTGCTTTCTGAATTTCTATTCCCTCTCCCAAAGCTGGTGTCAGTACTACTTGGGTTTACAAACCTTTCGATTCACTTTTCTGGGCCAGATTCTGCCTTCTTTATTCATGTTCTCTGCTCTTGAGAAGACCTCAATAAGGACATGGAAGAAAGAGCTCAATGATGAGGCACGGTGGGACCGTCAGAAGGCATCAAGCGCCGTTCACTCTCACATGCAGCATAGCCATGCCACTGCATGGACAGAGAGAGATCCGATGCCGCGAGGCATGCGCCAGAGCAAGGCAAGCGCTCCCTCTTGCAGTGCACCCAAGGGGTGAAAACTCCAGGTTTCCAGAAGTGGCTGGCAGTTACCAACACTTCCATTGTTCAGCTTTCAAGAGGAATCACCTGAAGGTTTGAAAATTGCTAATATCCTCCCTGAAAAACCTTTGAAAGCCTCACAATCAAGTAACCAACATCTCTGGTCCCCAAGTTCCCCAGTAGCTCTAGGAAATCGTAGGTAAGAGCCTTACCCAGAAGTTGCAGTCAAGCCCCCACACTTTGGCCTTGAATAAAGATTTCAGTACTGGGTTTACTACCAGAAGCGAACGCACATCCATCAAAAAATAGATCAAAAGACAAACGAAATGGCCTGCTCAGATAAAGCCCTTTTCAAAAAGTTACAAGGGGGAGGGGAGGACCATGCGAGAGGATTTAAAGAAATGTCTGTTAAAAGATAAAATAAGCAAGATACTGTGATGAAGAAAGCGAACAATGAAACAGAATCCAGTACAGACAGATCAAGTGAAAGAAAACCATATTACTATTTACAGTAAAGATCACTCATCTAACATGTATAATTAGAAATTCACACACAGAGATAAAAGTGACCAGTGAATGCTGCTGTAATCAAAAATAATACAGCATTGTATATACTTTAAAAAAACTAACACTCTCCAAAAATAGGGATAATGGGGCTCATTAATAGAGTCTTCATGTGAACTGAACAAGTTCCCTTTATTCACATCGTAATTTTTCCTAGCCTGCCAAAAGAAACCCTCACGATAAGTCGTCACAGTGCAGCCCCCCCGCCCCACACATCTGTGCCTAGCTGAAGTTTAGTTGCAGACAGGACAATGATACCCAAAGAAACCCATTCACATTTCAAAGACTTCCATTTTCGCATGAGCTTGTTGTTGCTTGGGCTATATCTGAAAATACAGCACAGCACCTGTGTTTTTCTCTTTGTGCAAAACAATGGCTCACAACACTTCTGCAGTCTACTCAGTGCACACACATATCTTTGGCTGAAATACAAATGTTTGGTGAATATGTGGGACAACACGCTACAGTGGAAAATCTTTAAGTGCAAGGAGTAGTGAGAGGAGGTATTAACATTTCAGTAAAATTCGGAAGGCTTAAAACACCTGCTTAGGGAAGTGTCTTCTTTTTTTCCTTTTATTAAAAAAAAAAGCCCGCAAAAACAAACCAACCAACAAACAAACCCAAAACCAAAACAAAAAAACCAGCTTCCAGCAATGGAAGCAAGTTCTTTTCTCTTGGTTATAATCTATTATTATTGCATGGTAGTGTCCCAAGCAGACACACAGAGATGGTTGCTATTTTGAACTTGTAATTGGTTAGAGAATCAGACTTCCATGCAGGTGACAAGTGAGAGGGTTTGTACCTAGCCAGAGTCCCAGGAGACTCACCAAAAATTTAGCCATGAAAGCCAGCAAACCTACAAAAGGGGGCATGATCATGTTGCAGCTGTATTGTCATAACACCGAAAAATTACAGCTTAGTATGTTATTTACTACTATTTCCAAATCTGATAATATATTAACAGTACCTTGTCCTTAATAAGGTACTCCCAAGGGCATTCATGACTGCTGATATTGCACCATTCAGTCTCTACAGAGTGGAATTATTCTGGAAAGGCCATAGCCTACTGAGCTGGGTTGTTTCTGGTCTCTCTGGATTGTAAGCCTACCAGAAACAGTGTGATCTGGAAACCTGTCTCTGAGCAACCACCAGCTCTTCCTGTTGTGTTACAAGGGACAATAAATATTGTTACATTGCCCTAGATTTATCCTTATGATGTCTCTTAGGTGCCATTTTATGCCACACAGAAAAACACTCATCGAGAAAAAGGACGGAAAATGAAGATGGGAGATAAAATACCTAGTCTATGGATTTTAGTTTGACTTTACCCCCCTGCACGGGGTTTGCGTTTTTTTTTTTTTTAACATAAGCAGCCAAGTGTTCTGCAGATTCATGTGTGGGGGCAGAGGGATGTCAGTGCTCAGCACCTCTGAAAAGCTAACTTAAGAAGCTAGTTCAAGTCCTACAGGTTTAATATGTCACACCTATTACCAAAAAAAAAGTGTCAATAAGTATCTTCTTCTTCTTTTTCTTAAGACAGTACTAATTTTAAACTAAACTTTCTTCTATTCCCCCAAAGTGGTAGTTAATAATTGCATAATTAGTGCAAAACAGAGGCAAACATAAGACAGGAACTGAAGTCCAAAACCCTCCAAATACTATATTTATATATTATTTGTCTCTTACTAAATATACACTACACTCCAGGCACTCTCTCTCATTATTATTATTCACAAGCAGCCAGCCTAAGAAATATTCACCGAATTCACATCTTAAAAAAAAAAGAAAAAAAGAGGGAGAGGAGAGAGGCAGATAGACAGAATATATCAGTGAGTCAGGAAAACAGCTATCTAATCTTGAATCAAACTTTTTTTACTGGAAACAAAAAAAGGAGTTCTTACTTTCCAAAACTGTTTAGAGCATACTAGCAATTGTCAGCAACCTTGCTCCACAATAAGCCTTTATAAATATTTTCTTCACCTCTGAAAGTCTGTGAGCCATCTATGGTGAAGAAATTATAAGGACGAAGGATGATAAGCAGTATATGAAGAAGGGCATGGCAGTTTTATATGCTCTCCTAATGGAAGGGTTCTACAGAACTGAGTAGGAAACACCTGAAGTTGCATATATGCTCCAAGAAATATCATAAAATCTAAATAGCAACATATGAAGATAATGGAACTCACACTTTTCTTACTGAAGTCAACAATAGTTTTACCACTGACATCAGTAGGAGCAGGACAGGGGCCAATAAAATACGATAGACACTCCTGAGAGAAGCATTCCCAGCAATTGCCTGTAGTGGTTTGGATGAGCAGCTCTAAAAGAAGTCCTTATTCTTCCAAGTAACCTGCCCTAAAAAGCCAAATACAGTATTTCACTGGGACAGGAAAAAAAAGCTCTAAGTCATTAAAATACCTACCTCCAAACAACAAAGATCGGATTCCCTTTACGTTCTTCAGGCTAGGAAAAAAAATGTATTTTAACAGAAAAATATTTCAGTCAAATTCACTTGTTAAAATTTTTTCGTCATCATGCTGAAACGTCTCCCCATGTTGTTCTGAATTTATGCATACAATGTGAGTTTAAATTAGCATATGATCAGTCACCAAAGATGTCAGAGCATTATCAAGATTAGTCAAGTATGAAATACTACGGAGGGAAAAATATTTCAAAGAAGATGTAAACTGACCTAGTTTCACAGCCCGTTGATCCAAATTATCAGGATTTCACTAACGATTGTATTTGTTTCATCTTGTCAGAATGACTTGCAGCTTACAAAGTGCATTGATCTACTGGTGAGAATTAATTGTAGAACCCAGTGACTTCTGTCAAAGTAATACACTTAGTTAAAACATTTCTGTTGTATATCTTTGTTGGTGTCTCCAAAACTAAAATTCAAAACTTAATAAAAGCAGAACTCCCTAGGAACCTCAAAGCGTCAACTGGAACTTAACAATTCTTTCTCATTTGGTATTCCACACTAAACCCAAGGTCAGTTAACAAAATATATTCGGTGAATAAAAGCATAATTATTGGTGTAATTTGCAGTGCAAATGAAAGAAAATCATTACTGTGTATTTAGCAGTACATATGTCAAGAATTCAGTAAGAAAAATAGACTTAGAAATAAAATAATAATAATTTTAAATTTTAGAAGCTTTTTATCTTCTCCTCCGAACAGAAACCACAAGCCCTGTATGTTGCCTGATTTCTTTTATAAATAATCCACTCCAAATTGTGGACAGATACCAGACATTTAAATCTCAAGAAGGCTTAGTGCACTAAATAAGAGGAGCTTCATTAATCATTCTCTATTCCTTTAAGCCAATTTTTAACCATGGCTTCTTGCTGAAGAAAACATTTTTTTATTTTAGTTTTGTATGAGAACTTTCAACAGCATCTCCTCTAGGATGTCGGAGATCCTTTCAGATATTTTTCTTTTTGAAAAATGAGTACTTCTTAACAGAACATTTCCAAAAACTCTTTAAAATATAGCAGGATGCAATTCTAGTAAAGTCAGAGTGTTCTAATGGAGGCTGGACCCAGCCCAGAGGGTTCACTCCTCAATTCTGCACCGGGATTCCCAATTACATCAGCAGGATCTTAGGAATGAGCATCTGGTCCAGTTCAGGATAGTCAAAGGAAGCACATTGGGAGCTGAACGGAGAAGGCAGCTTATTGTGCAGAGGTAGAGTCGGTCACCCAAGCTCCACGCATCTGCTTTGCTGCAAAGCGGCTCAGTTTCAGCGTCGTTGCTCTACATGCCCACATTGCAGTGCCTTGCTCGGAGCTCCTGATCAAGGTGGCACTGCACTCAGCTATCAACAAACCACACGTTCATCAGGTGGACAACTTACAAAATTAAGGCAATTCAAATCACTGGCTTTTTCAAAACAAAATAACAAAAACACAGCTGTAAAATTATGACACAAAAGACTAGTACAGGATATGGCCCTGTAAACTCAGATAAAGAAATATGGTCTGTCAATAATCTCCTCATAGCAAAGAGAGTGTATTCAGGGTAAAACACACAAATCTTCTCAATTTACAGGACCTGTCCCAAAACTGACATACTTTAAAAAAACCCATAACATAATTTTCAAGTACAGAAAAATAGTTATGCAGCTGATTTCTCTGACAACTTTTGAAAAATAGTAGCTGTAAAAATGACACAAAAGACTAGTACAGGATATGGCCCTGTAAACTCAGATAAAGAAATATGGTCTGTCAATAATCTCCTCATAGCAAAGAGAGTGTATTCAGGGTAAAACACACAAATCTTCTCAATTTACAGGACCTGTCCCAAAACTGACATACTTTAAAAAAACCCATAACATAATTTTCAAGTACAGAAAAATAGTTATGCAGCTGATTTCTCTGACAACTTTTGAAAAATAGTATTTTTAATTGTTTTAAGTATCAGAGAAGTTGTCTATATGTAGATATAGAATTTTAAAATGAAGATTTCCCAGACACACAAACAAACAACATGAAGTTCTAGACTAAGTTGATCTAATAAAAGCCACAACTTAGAGAAAGATATCACTATTACTAAGTTATGATGACCGAAGTGTATCAGCAAACAGGTGTTATCAAAGATAATTTATTCCCGTCGGTGTACAAGTTAGTTAAGGCTTGCTTTCCTATCGCATGTCCAAGGGACTCCCCTGATACTGAGCACCATGGGGACCTGGAACACTATTTTCGCTTTCCCCATGTAGGTAAATGTTTGGGATTTTTTTTTTTCTATTTTTAGGTTTCCCATTCAACGCTGTCAAAAGCTTATATACAGAGAGAGTGTGAAGAAACCAGAGACAATAGAAAGCACAATACAGCCATCAGTTCTGTAACAAAACAAAGCCTATTTAAAACCACCCACCCAACTTCACCATAACAGATGTGACATGCCACAAACCAGGGGGAGAGTGCAGATTGAGGGACAGCTTATTACAAACTGGCCTGAAGAGGCAATATTCCCTGAGTGAAACCACAGGGTGGCTTTGGGTCGTTAAAGCCTTGTCTAGAGATATCGAGCTCTTTAGAGGACAGACACAGCATTAGGAATAATTAACTGTATTAATGTTCACTACACTGCTAAGCATTGTTCATCCTCTAGTAAGATGAACTTTGGTTTTTGCCTTGATTAGCCGCCACAATCAAGGAAAACATGTCTGAAATTTGCAGACAATTTTCATGCTTGAGGAGAGAGCACTGTCTTATTCTGCAGCACAAGTGCTGTATTATCCTTCACTTCTACAGAAGAAGATGTCAGTATGAGACACACTATATGTGACAATTTAAATGCGTGCCCTAGGGCTTAAATCAGCACAGTGCCAAAGTCTAGTGATACTCGCAATCACAGACAGGCTGACCTCAACTGCAAGACTCAGAAAATAGACTACATTTCCTAAATTCTGAGCTGGACAAGGCCTCTTTATAAAAGGTCCTGGGAAGAAGCTCATTTCTTTTTTTAAATTGCATAGTCTGTCAATAACTTCTCAAAAGCTTGAAAGTAAACAGAACATTTACTTGCCTAAATCAGTTGGTTTTCTTCTAATAAAAACTATATTGTTTAACAATTTTTTAATTGTTTCTGTTCAAACAAGGTATAATATATGATAATGCACACGTGACATGCTCAGATACCATGGAGCAGAGCAAGCACAAGAAGGGAAGTCAACTGCTAATCACCATTCGAACTTCTCCAAGGGGCTTTGGGGAGTGGGGATGGATAGAGATGTGTAAGTGAGGCCATCTGAGCAATTCAGGGGTGACCTTTAATGGCGTTAATGGCAAACTCCCTGTGATTTCAGCAGAAGCTGGGGTTGCAATCATAGCATTTGAGTGCAGAGGGACAGAGCCCCCTGAGCAGCAGCCCACCCCGGTGACTGGTGGTCACCACTGCTGCAGTGCAGACCCACTTTTCGTGCTGGGTGTTTGCTTGGTCTGCAGACAGCTTCTCTACCAACATAGCTATTGCAGTTGGTATGCAATCTGGAGCAGCAGCACAACGTCTCCCAACACAGAAACAGTGCTATATTGATAGAAAAATGGCTTTAAACCGTCATCACAGCTCATTCTCGTCACATGAGCTCTTTAAGAGTGGGATCACCATGTAGACACACAACGTTGCTAAGGTGGTACAAGCTTCTTAGCACACTTACAGCTATGTGGTTACTGCAATATGCTCCAGCTATTCTTACTCAAGAACCAGGTGGTGTCTTTCCAAAGCAAAGCCTTCCTAACTCAGCCAGCCATCCATGTCACACTGTCAGATGGCTGTAATCAAATACTGCTCATTTTGCTTTGCATTTTGAATGGAGCTTGGATAAACTCTTCCCTGTGTTTTCCTCACGTCTGTACTTGTCTGGACCTCAAAGAGGGGATCTGTACCCACCCACGTTATTTCTGCCAGAGGCATCACATCACTTCCAACGTGCCGGTGAATGCGCTGATATTTGAATCCCATGGCCATTCCCACTGTGGGCTCTCCCTTTGCTGCCATTTCATGGGTATTTGCAAGTGCTTGTTAAGGAATATGATCTGGGGCCAGCAGAAGAAAATTTCTCATCATAAATCTGCTATTGTCAGCTCCTCGTCTATGAAATACATACAACACAGGGAACCACAGTGGAGAAGGGCTCTTTGCCTTGAAAACAACAGCTCTGGATACAAAACATATAAACATGCAAAAGTCTGTGCTCATGTTTCAACACAGAGATGAAATCCATTTAGAGCTATCCTTCAACCAGGTACTAGAGGGGTTTGGAAATCAGAACTCAGCAACTGGAGCTTTCTGTCTGCGTTCTGTTTTCACGAACCCCCAGAGCTGTTTCTCATGTGTGTGCCCGTCTCACCAGGCACTGCAGGGACTGGCATGCGATTCTGTGTTCTGTAGGTTCCTGCCATGCAAACTTCTGCCATGAACCACACTTGTCCTTGGCTGCACGGCTATGTGAAACGCCTGTTACTGGGGGCTGGGTCCTACACAGCGCAGCGATGCTACGAAGCCAAAGTGCTCAGCACCTTCCAGAAGAGAGGCATTACTATTCCATTATTTTAAGACACTGTTGCTGACAGGCTTGGCTACTTCCACGGGCATGCATGTCAGCTACTCCAAGACAAACGGGCTGCCTGCACTGCATTCCTTCTGTTCTCGCCAGCCTCTGTCTATCATCTGTTTTCCATTTCATTCCTTTACCTCCCATTCTTTAAAAGTATCTGTAGGGTTGAAAAGTATCCACTGGCTTCCTGGTCTCTGCTGCTGGAAGCAGAGTCGTTTTTGTTACTTGTTCCAGGGAGCAGGCCAGAAGCAGCCAGCCAGGGAGAGCATCAAGCCAAGAGGTGGGGTTTTAAGGGGTTTGTGGGTCGTTTTTTTTCCTTCTTGTAATCTCTGCCTCCTGCCTTGAGATTTTCCAAGCGCACCCAGAGCCACTGGACCCGGCCGTGACATGCGCTCGTGGTTAGGCCACAGTGGTCACGGTCACAGGCTGCTGCGAATCACTGGGCTGGAAATGACTCCCTCCTTCCTGCACTCACTGCTGCCCTGAATTCAGTTAAGAAATTTAATTGATTTTAATTAAAATAATGCAAACTCCTGCATGACGCTCTCAATTTAGTCTAAGAATAGCTTATTTAGATTTGCTTTACACTTGTGCCTAATTGATTAAACCAAAATAAGCCATCTTCATGCTAGAATCAGTGCACAGGTTTAACTAACCCAGAGCCGGTTTGTCCTTCCAAATGTGTGCAATAACAAAGAGAATACGAAGGCATGCGGTGAGTATTAGCTTGGACTGTGAAACACAACATTAATCTGTCACCCCCTGACCCTGCACTGTATTGCCAATACGTCAAACATCTTCACTCTGCTTAGCCCAAGCACATTCCATGCACTGTGCTCTTTGTCAATAACCGTTCAAATATTTCTCTGCCAGTAAAAGTCACAACATTTTCCTGCCCCCTCCAGCATCAGCAGAGTGTCTTAGCTCTTCATGAAAATTCAAATGAAAAATAGTGACAAGTTTTCATTGCTTTTAAGCGCACACAAAAAGCAACTCCATCTGCTTTTTCCCTTCTTCGCAAAGGGAATGCAATGCCTGTGGATTGTTAATTCCACCTTCATCTTCAAGTCAGACTTGAAAAACTGAGAACCTGTTTTTATGTGGGCTTTAGGAGAATGATTTCAGAGCTTCTCAAGAACAGCTGAACTGAATTTCGGCAGTCCTACATGTGAACTGCTTTGTGAGGAGCTCTGGGATCCTTCAGCAGGGAAGACGCTCTGCAAATGGACAACATCATTTGCACAATGCACACACAAACACAAAACTGACAGAAAAGATCACTTATCTGTAAGACAGGACACTATCCATTTCTGAAGCACAGCTTGCCACAGCCGCTCCTCAGCACACTCTACTGCCTCCTACCAGAGTAAAAAAGCTAGCCTGGGCGGGAGGGGTGAGGTTAGCTTTCGGCATCTTTTGGCTAGAAAGTACTTTTTTTAATGTTAATGAGCAAGAGAGTTAATAGAGAAAGGAACCGGCATCGTTTGATACCTTTGCAGTGTGGGGAAACACGGCAGCAATGCCCTGGTGGGACCAAGCCTGGATCCCTGCATACGAGATGCCTCAGCAAGCTACGGGTAGCAGAGGCATGCACCTCTGGGCAGTTGAATTACTACCTGTGAATATTAGAAATTTTAAGAGGCAAATGAAGGAAGGGAAGTATGAGAATATCATCAGAATAAATTATTTGGGAAGAGGGTTTTTAATGAGTCTTTTGATATTTTTGTTGTTTTGGGGAAAGGAGAGGGAACACGTCCGACCCTTTTTGGAAGTGCAATGAAACCCCTCATTCTCCACAGCCTCTTCCAAATGTAGTCCCATGTTATTTCTGGAACATTCTTCCAGAGGTATTTGGTTTTATTCCTGTTCTAGACCCAGTCCCATGACAGATGTCTGCAAAGTCGTGCTGACTTCAGTGGGACATGGCAAGGGTGGGGGTGACGTGTGCTATTAGACTTTGCTCTGGGACAAAGACTCTAGTGAATTATTTGCTCTGCTGACACTATCTATAATAATTTCTAAATCAATCATGCAAGTCATTCTGTTCCACAAAGAATTTGCAATTGTAGAGACATTAATTTCCTTAGACCTTTAACACTCCCCTTGTAAAGGGACTGTTTCTTGAACTCTCTCAATACTTACTGCTCTGTCTTACAGTATGTTCATGGTATTACTAACTTCAAAGAGGAGGGAATAAAGTAATGAGGGAAAAGCCACAAGTTATATTTCCCTGCACCCCTTGACTTTTTATTTAAGCTCCCTTAACTTCATCATTCAGCTCAGGAAGCTTCCTTTTGTCTTTTTGTACCTTTTTTCCCCCCCCCTATTGCTCTCAGGAAGCTTCCTTTTGTCTTTTTGTACTTTTTTCCCCAAATAGAAAACCTCTCACAGCAGCTCAAGTGGCTCTGCCTTGCATGCTGCCCTAGAGTTTCCAGCCCTGGAATAAATTCTGACTAGCCATGATTTATCTGGGTGGTCAGAGGTTACTGTACACAGAAATGCAATTTCTTCCTCACACTCGCTCTATCCTTCTTTGGCAACTCCAGGTGTCATCAACAATCTGTTGCGTGCCATTTTACGGCCTTTCCTCCAGTATTTTATTCAACTGATATCCCTTTTCCTGAGCAACCCTGCCTAGAAAGGGCTAGAGTCCTTTTCTTTCTATATATTTAATTAGTGTAACTGCTGATTTATGTACTAAAGAGTTGAAAATTCATTCGTAATAGTTCTGTCCTTGCAATGCTGTCGGTGTGTTGCTTCAGCTTGACATTTGAAGAAAATGTCTTTTTATTCCTGACTCCATTCAGGTCTGGGATGATGCTCCTCTCTGGAAATTTGTGTTCAAAATTACCTGGTTTCTCCATAATTTCCCAATTTTGAGTTACATTAAATACCATTAAGGTTTTGCATTAAGCTTTCTGAGTTGTGTGCTTTGATGACCCACTTGAGCCTGGCAACGGACAATCTCAAAGTCTTCTTAATTCTGGCAAAAGAAATGAATTTTCCCATGCTCCTGATACTGTTTTAAACAGAAGGCAGGAAATCCGTATGAAATAAGCCTTTACTTTCTTTGCAAATCTGTTGCTATGCTGCTTCATTTCTTATCCTGTTTTTTGATCAAGACCCCACAATAATCTACAGCAAAGCACTCAGATCAGACCATCACCTACCTCTGCGGCTTGCTAGTTAAACATGGTTGGGGGAAAGTCTGCAACACAGATGAGTCTAGTCCAGAGTCAGAGAAAATACATGAAATTTTCTTTCTTTCTCACTACTTTTTTAGAATATTGGCAGTGACAGGACAAATTATCGTCTTTTACTTCATCTTATTAGGTAATGGCAGCGCTGCTCTTTCTGCTATAAACTTTTGAAAATATTTCTATCACAAGCCCATAGTTTTAAAAATTAACAGGAATGGAGAAAACCAAAAGGACATAAGAGACGAAGTAGCTTTCATTAGGAAAGTCTTGAGGATTTGCAGATTATCTAGAAGAAAGTTTCACCCACAAACACTGCTACTCTACTCGCTACGGTCTAGACCTGTGCTCCTGGAAAGAATGGGAATTTTTAGTTATCTTCAATGTGAGATTGAAATGGCTTAGTATAGCCAAGGATGCAGCACTGCTCTATGATCAAAAGGGCAGTTCAGAGTAAGGAAAAGCATTTCCTCCAAAGGAAGAAGATAAAACTTCCATTTTTCTTACCAGGTGCTCTAAGGTACTCCAAAGCCTGATTTATGGCACTCAAGATTTACAGCATTCAAAAATCCTGTGTACGCAGGTACCTTTTTTTTTTTGAGTCTTTTTTTCCCCATTTGAAATAAAACCAATGTTTGATTATCATCTGCAGCAAATCTACATGCCAACATTCATCAAATTAGGCCACTAGGTACACTGTTAGCTCATTTATAAAATGCTTCCAGCTTGGGTTGCCTAGTGCTTTCACCAAAGCAGATGCACAGTAACAGCTTTATAAGGCTAATTTTTAAGCACCAAGGACTGAAAATATTGGCCTAACAAAAAGTTAAGAATAATATCCCCTGTCAGTTCGAGCTAGCTGAATAAGAATGAAGGTGGCACAAAGAAGTCAGCCAGCCAGTGATCGCATTAAAGAACATGATCCTGTTACAGGAGCACATGATGGGAGAAACAGAAACAGGTTCTGAGCACTGCTAAACCACCGAAGAAACAATAGACAATTCTAGCACTGAATATTAGTTTTTAAAATATTTAAATTCAAGCAATTACTTTGCAGGCATGATTTAATTTGACATGTAATTTACAAAATATCTTCCAAGAAGACACACAGAGTTTTCTCTGAGTCTCCCTAGGAAAACAACAGATATCAACCCACGTAGTATTGGGCACAATTTTGCAGCGGGTCAAAAGATCAAGCAAGAACATGAACAAAGGAAATGTTATAAAATTGATGAACTTCATAAGGCCCAACATTTACATTAACTGTTTTAACTAAAGCAATATCAATAAATATATTCAGCAATACCTTCAACAACAAATCTACTCAGGAATGTACACGAACAGCTTTCTATACCAAAAACTCCAAAGAGTGCAATTAATTGATAGCCAGTGCTCCCATTGCACGGTCACACTTCCACTGCGGTTATTGTAGTGCCAAGGGGGATACAATGTCTTTCAGTAGATGAGCTGCAGACCCGTACTAAACTGATTAGTATCATTATCACTAACTCTCACAGAAACACTTGTCTAGCTTTTGCCCCTCTTCTTTCTCTCTGTTGTTTTTGGTTGTTAGCCTGAACACAGGCAGCTCAGACTGCCTGAGGAACAGAGGGCAGAGCCATACAACACACTATCCAAACCTTTTGCCATGCTCACGGATAATAACTTCAGATTAACATTAAGCACATGATACATTGGCTCGCATTACATTACTTCAACTGTAGCATGTCACGTTATGTCAGCCAAGGTCAACATTCAATGTGACATGATATGATCTAACACGATGCAGGGTTATTGCCTCCTGTGTTAGGAATCTCAGGCTAAGAAACAGAAATAGAACAAGCAGATGCACATAACAGATCACTTTATAATCCTCCTGGGAAAAAGAATCATTATTAAATGCATTGCAAATTTTGCCAGTATCCTCCTTACTGGATTCAGCTGGGCCTCCAAGCTACCACGACATGTCTTTTTCTTTTTTCTTCTTTTTTTTTTAAAGTAAGACCCAAGGCTTGGCGAGTCAGATTGGTACTTGGACCTCACCACAGGATTAATTTGAAATAATTCAGCGGACTTCACAAGCTCTGATCATTCTACTAATACCTTCTTCTCTCCTAGACTTCAGTGACCTCTGTTTCATGAATAATGTGAGTGACAGTACTGAAAATCCCAGAGGATCTTGATTCCACTGAGCGATGTGGGGGTTTGGCCTGCAGAGTGCCAAGCCATAGGAAGGAAATGTTTAGTTGCTGTACCGGGCTCAGTATGTATCAGAGAAGGATAAAACTTTAAAAGAACCGATAAGTCTTCTGGAGTTTTAACTGGGTTTCACACACTGTATAGCTTCCAAGTTACAAGCTCTGTTCCCTCCTCAGTCACACCCACAGAACTGCATCTGTGCTTTGAGGACAGAGCGAGACCAAAGTTAAACTCAGCCGTATGAGTCAAAGGGGCTGGTTATATTCACACAATTCTGTTGCATGGCTATAACCTCCCTGATTTTATTCTTTGTGCCTACTAGAAGCATAGCCAATATGTGCAGTGTAAGGATGGTCTTATTCAGCTTTACACACACACAAGTCAGACAGATTCCCAGAGAATAAAGACAGGAAATTCTCATATTAGGTTAAACCTTTAGTTTTAAATGAGAAGTAATAAACTCTCATAAACTACAATAGAGTTATCAGTGGCCACTGAGATCATTTAATATCTGGCAAAACAAAAAAGTAGAGCTTCAAGAGCCCATCCTGTCTCTGATATAACACAAGGATGTATCATTTTTAGAACAAAGGCTAAGCTAATCGCAGCTGACTTCACATTTCTCTATTTTCTGTTTGCCTTTGTAAACATAAAGGTAATGTTTTTCTTTTTAGTATTCTGTGACAACAGAAAACAGAAGCATTATTTTATTAACCTTTAAATGCAATTTGGTTGTTCTCTTTCCATTTCAGCTCTGGAGCTTTGATGTCTGAGTGACACTGGATATACCTTAAGGGCTCAAAAAAAAAAAAAAGTTCAATAGGCTTCATAGCCTCAGCATAAAATACAGAATAGGGAGAGAAAATAAATAAATAAGTACACACACACGTATTTCCCTCTTTTATGACTTTGAAAAGCCGCAGCTGTCATTTGGTTCCTTGCTCTCTTACCTCCTCGGGGTAAAGATCATCCGATGAGATAGGAATGAGCATGGTAGAGTCCTTAGATTGGATGCGGAGAAGCTGATATTTTTACCTAGTCAGCTAGCATGGTAAAAAAAAAAAACAACACAAAAAAGCCACCTCCAAAGCCCTTAGCTATATCCTCAGATGTACCCAGAGAACTGTTCCCCAAACTCAGGGAACGCTGACATCAGCACTTATCTGCACCAGTCGCCTCCCATTTCTGTGTACTCTCCAGAATCCAGCAAAAAAAAATGGAATCTCAAACCTTGATTTTCCAAAATTGGGTCAATTTGTGTGAAAATTGACCCAAAACCAAAGCAAACAGTAATTCAGGCCAGAAAAATCAATCCCTGGAGTAAAACATAAGGCACTGTTCATTATTTTGACACACCTTCAGCACCACAGTACCAAACCTTAATCCTAAATCTAACCCTATAATTACATCAAAACAACCTACCATTACAGAAAACGGAACGTAGGTTTAGACCCCTGTTGACAGCAGCCTCTTCTAATGCTGCAAGCAATAAGCTGGATTCTTGACCTTTTCAATATCTAAGTCCCTAACAGAAATGCTAAAAACATTCCAAATTTTTCAATTCGGAAGTGGGATTGACCATACAACAAAAGTCAACGAGAGACACTGGTCTCTACTAACATCAGTTTTCCTGAATTCTGTGACCTGTGCCGTGGAGGATAAAATGAGCTCTGCCACCCTACCCCTACCCCTCAGCATAGCTCCTCACATAGGTAACAGACCTATTGCTTTTGCAAAAGACAGTACCAGGCATACCAACACCTGCCCTTTTAACACATCCCCTCCTTCTACAAGCTCTCTCTGGAGGGCTTTTTACACAGTGGGCTCTTTACACAGTCAGTCTAGCAAAGATAAAAATGTCTTTTTTTTTTTTTCTCAACTAACGGATCTTATGAAAACCTGCCCAAGGTTTTGAACAAACATAATACGGCTTGCTATTGTTCTGGATTAAGGCTTGACTAGCAGGACTGTGGAGATGCCTCTTGGATCTTACCACGGCTGGGAGCTTCGTTTTGTTGTCTGTGTTCCTGATATTCACAACAGAGCTTAAGTTTAGGATGTACTATTGCATCCACCTCTACAGAAAACAAGTAAATAAAAACCTGGATCATGCCCTGACAGTAGTAACTCAGTTCATGTTCACAAATAGCACGAGCTCCTGAAACGGGAACAGCAGAGCGGCGTAAGCCAGGATGGCAGGTGTCACTACAGAAGTGGCAAATCACCACTTGATCTTTAAAACAAGGTTGCATCGCTTAGTTCAAGATATGAAACAGTTCAAATAAGTTTGAACTTTGGTTCAGAAATAAGGGGGTGAGCTTGTACCAGATTACCTGATTGCGCTGACCCTCCTTTTCTTTGTTTGTATTGCGTTGAAAAAAAAATTTCACTTAGATCCTGCCCTTACCAAAACAAACAGAGCCAAGTTACATATTGCTTGTACTACTCTGTCATTTGTCAGCGAGCAAAGGCAGAAAGCAAAGCAGCAGGGTGATGTAGCGACTATAACTAATGTTGCTAAATATCACAACTTTTTTAGCAAGTCTGGCTTCTCTCTTCAGTAAACAAGAGACAGACACTGAGCTTGGTGACAATGAAGAAAAATCTGCTTTGTGTAGGTGGGCGTATTTCGCTGCCAGAATTATGGAAGATCCAGTATCAGTGAGGTATTCTGGTTTAAGCTAAAGGCAATTCTCTCCCGAGAGCCGGTAAATTCCCAAGTACTATATACCCAGGCAAAAGCTAACGTAAAGGACAGTTCAATTTCTTGCAAGGGATTATAGAGGGGAAATGGACATATACATTTCAATCCCACAATAATATTCACTGCAAGTCTTCGCTCTCTTGAAAATAAAACTGACAAACACTTCTTTTTTTTCCCAAGGCTTCCACCAGATCTAAGCAGGCTATGATTTTTAAAGAGCACACTGAACCTCTAGAAATGCTTTGTAAAAATCTGGACTACAAAATACTGTTGAGGAAAACCACAGAGCTACAAGAACTCAGATTAAAGTGTAAATGGAAAAAGATCTAGTAAAGAAAAGCTGCAACAAAGAGGCAAAAGGGCCAAAAGCACTGGCCGTCCAAAAGGGAAAAACCCCAGCGGTCATATTACCTGCACTGTTAATCGGGTAGGGCAGTGTCAGTGCAGAAGTGAACAGGAACATCACTGTCAAGTGCCTGCCTGAACAATTTAGCATACTTAAAATATTCAAAATCCATTTCACTTTGAATTAAGAGCATTTTTTAACCTACAGAAGGTTTCAAGAAGGAATGAATAATCATGGTACACTTTGCCTGCAAATAGAATTTTTTGGCTCATATACCTCATACCCTAAATCTCTGTATTTTCTCATCTGTCAATCTTTATTATAAAAACCCCCATTCAGGCTGAATAGCTGTCTTCCAAGACCTCATCTGCTCATGGCATTGATTCCCCAGTTGAAGCCAGGCCTCTGCTGGAGATGTCATCATCATCTGCACACCAAACTGCAGTATCATATGCAAAGGATTATAACTTTAGGTGAGAGACTGGAAGATGGTATAGATGTGCTTTTAAGGAACAGAAAATTTCCTTCCATGTAAATGCCCCAGGCGAATGGACAGCAAGTATAGAGAGATGCAGATCATATAAGCTAGTACATGCAGAAGGATTTCAAAATAGGTTTGCTTTTCAAAATTACCATGGAAAATGAGCAATCTTTAAATAAAGTGCTTGGTATAACGTACCTCACTGCAGGCAAAATTTAAATTTGGGTTTTCAGGTTACAGGGAGATTCTCTCCCTGTACAAGGGAAAGAACACAAGAAAAATAAGAGAACACGTGTGATTCAGATGGAGCTACTCTTGATGTCAATTTGGATGAGGCTATTGGCAAATACATAAAGATATTTTAGTCTTGTGGAAGTTGGGGTCTTGTGCTGTCTTTCCAGTCACTAATTGTGCTAAGAAATTTTGATATTGGTTTGACTGATATTTGATATAACGATCTTCAAAGCAGTAAAAAACATTCTTAACCAAGGCTGCTTAAGTAAAGGCAGCATTGTCAGAGGATATGCTGCAACGCAGCGACAACCTCTAGGTTATTTCACCTAATGAGGACCATCCCATAGCAGTAACTAGCCTGTAGAGGGTTGCAGCATTCTGATATGTCGAGAGAACCATCTTGCTGGCCTTGAAGCGGAAAAACTGAAGCAGTGCTGTGAACGAGTCTTAGATTGGTGAAAGGGGGGAAGAGACGGGGGTTTCCAAGAATTGGATTTGCTTTTACTGGAATCGTTTCATGTCACCAGGATAGATATATAAGCAGAAAAACAGAAATTGGGTAAACTCTGCCAAAAAGCATCCTGCCCTAGTAGCAATCTGCACAGTAAACTGGACACTCCTGCTTCATCATACATTTTCCAATTCCTGTATCATTAAATAGTAATTGTTCTGCTCTACTTCCTGTTTTGAAAAATGCTGCTTTTTGCTCTGCCTTCATAACAGCCTCTTAAGTCATTTAAGTTTTAATACTCTCACAATGAATGGCTATGAGAGGGAACCTTGCTGAACTGTATAAATTTATTTCAGGACTTTGAAGATACCATTATTTATATTAGTTCATAATTATTGTAGCTGTCACTTCCAACTGCCTCATAATGCCTCCATGAAAAAGGGAAGTATTAAAAGGAAAGTTTTCAAAAGGATTCAAAGCTCCTATTGTGGTTGCTGGATACAGCCAGCTACCACATTTAAGTGGCTAAAGAAAAAGCAGAGAGCTCTTTTAAGAGCGTGACCGTGAATGACTTGTTCTCATGGACGTCTGTGCCAGAACTGAGAACAGAGCATGCATCCACACCAGTGAAAGGACCACCTTTAAAACTCAGCTTACGACTCATGTAAGGTAGGGAACAGCAATAACAGTTTGTAACATCCCAGCATTTCACTTCTGCAGGATACAGGTTCCTTATCCAAGTCCAAAAATGTCAAGCAAGGGCATGCAAATTCAGGTGAGGGCAATGCTTTAGTTTATAGAAAACAAAATACGTGATATATTCAGAGGTGGGAAAGGGAGAGGTAGGAGGTTTTAAGAAAATGACACAATAAAAGTAAGACTGAGCAAGAAAGAGGATACAGGTTCCTTATCCAAGTCCAAAAATGTCAAGCAAGGGCATGCAAATTCAGGTGAGGGCAATGCTTTAGTTTATAGAAAACAAAATACGTGATATATTCAGAGGTGGGAAAGGGAGAGGTAGGAGGTTTTAAGAAAATGACACAATAAAAGTAAGACTGAGCAAGAAAGAGATAATTCTGATAAGATAGGGAGGCAAGAGAAAGAGTAAGCATCCAGATGAGTAAGCAATTTTTCACAGCCGCCTTAGTGTTCAAATACTCTCTATATGCTGTGTGTTTTGTATGTTCTGGTGCTATAAAGCAGGCTCCCTGATCTACGGTACATGCTCTTTCCTACTGAACTCCACTGTGTACACGAAGGTGTGCACTTCTTTGCTGCACTTCACAAAACAAGGTTTTCAATAAATCCAATGCAGAAAAAAAAATCAAAGAATCAGGCACAGCAACAGGAGGGAAAATCCACCATGGCTGCATTACGCCTTCAGTACCCCTCTGGTTGCTCAGCCAGCGTTTCAGAAACATAACCAGAGCAGAAAACAGCAGACCAAAAGATTCTTCACTGTCATCACATTCAGGAAGTTTATAACCACCTCGTGGGGATGCACCGTTCATAACTATGCTGCTTGGTAGCTGTTTTCTCCAAGCAATATTGGGCAATGAGTACACGTCAGCCTGGCTCATCTCCAGTGAGGGAGCGACCATCGGTCCACCCAGAGCAAGCTCTATGCCTAGTGACGCATTTACTGCTGACTTTGCCAGCAGTTTGAGGCCCAACTCACAAGTTCAGCAAAGTCAAGCTGGACTTGCTGCTGAGAGGGCTGTTTCACCCGCTTCAGCGGTGGCATCTGACCGCTGGACTAACCACATGCGTTTGACAGATAGCTGCCTGCTGCTCTGTTGCTCACTCCCGCCCTCTCCACTTCTGACTGGAGATTTTGCAGCACCCCAACCTGCAAGTTTTAATAAAAAGGGAGAAAGCCCCAAAGCCCTCTTTGGTGTGCTTCCTGCAGAGCCCCTGGCTTGTCAGTGGTGGGTCTGTAACATGAAGTAGGTTCACAAGCGGCAGAGGAAGGTAAAAGATCTCCTATCACAGCTGCCCTGCAGTCAGCAGCGGGGTTGAAAACTGCAAAAGAGGACCCAGGAGTAGGACCTAAAGCTGCACAACCTGGAGTAAGATGTAAGTATTTATTTGAAAGGACCTATAGACCAAAGGAAAGTGTAAGTTCAGATCACCCCAGGTATTGCTTCAAATCTCAAAGGAATTAACTGCAGTGCATGTACAGAAACTCTCTGAACACTGCCAGGGCATGCGATAAACCCCTCAGGAGCTTCCAGAACAGGGTAATTACCTCAAAATTGGGAAACCCTGTCTTCAGCATGAAGGTCACTGCATTGTGCCACCTTATTTTCTGCAGAGTGTTTTTAAGAGCCTTTAGTAAGACTAAAAAGCTGGATCACACTCTTTCACATCAGCGTGTTCACACTCACCGAGACAAGGAAGAGTTGCTAAAAGCCTGCACGGTGAAAACCTCTCTGCCAAAAGGACATTCTCCCAGAGGCTGGGGGTCCTGCATGTGGGGTCCCTGCAGCTGCCCTTCCACCCTTCGGTCAGTCCATCTTTCCCTTAGCTCTCTAGTACTGTATTTAGCTGGCTACAAGTAGGTGTTCTGGGAGGTGGTTATGAAGACCAGATTTCCACAGATGTAAGCAGGAGTCCCCAAACCACACTTAGTTAACGACCAGATACCTCCACAGTTTGGCATTCAGCAATTTCAGACACATTTCTCCAGCATCCTCGTGTGTTGGGTGTCCATGTCCAGGTTTCCATAGCGGGGGAGCTGCAGGGGCGGCTCCTGTGAGGACAGGGCGGGGCTACCCCGTGCCAGACACAGCCGGTTCCCGCCGGTTCCCCAACAGCCCCACCCCCGGCCACAGCTGAGCCCATCAGAGGAACTGGCAGCGCCTCTGTGGAAACATATTTAAGAGCGGGCAAAACCCCACACAGGCGGTGAGGGGTGAGGAAAAAAGTGTGAGGAACTGCCCTGCCAGCACCCGGGTGAGAGAGGGAGGCAGGGAGGAAAAGCTCCAGGCACTGGAGCAGGGATTCCCCTGCAGCCCCTGGAGAGCCCACGCTGGAGCAGGTGTATCCTGAGGGACTGCAGCCCGTGGAGGCTGGTTTCTCACCAACCAACTCTATTTTAATTGGCAATAGATAAAATTAATTTTCCCCAAGTCAAGCGTGTTCTGCCTGTGAGGGTAATTGGTAAGTGATCTCCCTGTCTTTACCTCAGCCCACAACCTTTTCCATCTTATTATTGAGGAGGGGGGTGAGAGAGCAGCTGGGTGGGCGGCTGGCAGCCAGACAAGTCAACCCACCGCACCATGTTTAGTAATTCCAGGGGAAACAGTTAATATATTCCCGAGAGAAAAACGTTGCCATTATTCCCACCCAGAAATAAAATTAATTCTAATCAGTTATTCCTGGAAAACACAGTTCTGTCAGTGGCATTACAGCAAACATGACCTCCCTGCATCTGTATGCTTCTTGATAAAAGTAAAATACCAACCTGAAAGAAAATGAAAAGAGCTCCTAAGCAGAGAATTCAACTAAAAGTGGTGAGAAGATAAAGGTGCAAGGAAATACCTTGCTCTGATATTAAGGGACCTAAAATGAATTCAATGTTCATTTTATTCTAATTGCTAATTGCTAATAGTGTGTTTTTTCACCAGTATCTCTAGTTGTTTCAAGCATAATCTCAGCCCTGGTTTTATGACAGAAGACTGCCCCAGAAAGCAATTTTACTCTCAGAGAGACTTGGACAACGGACATTCATTTGCAATTACAAGTCAAATTTAATTGCTAGAGACAAGCCAGCAGAAAACACCTTCTAAAGGAATAACACAATTGTGAAAAACATATTTTTGTTCAGAAGACAGGCTACCTAGATAAGAGTTCTCAGACAGGCAAGACTTCCATAGACCCCCTCCCGCCCCCCTTCTTGGGTCACTGGAGATGAGAGGAGGCGATGAGGCCCTTGATCTTGCAGGGCAGAAGAAGTGGAAGAGGAAGGGCCGGGGGCTGCAGAACAGCCCTAAAGGGAAGGGCTCGCTCTCCCTGCCATTGCTGAGGTGGAAGGTGATGGCAACTGCTACAGAGGGGAGCTGCTCTTGCTGCAGTAAAACTGCTCCCCACCTTGCCACTCCTTCCATCCCTTCCCCGCGCAGGCAGGAAGGGCTGCATAAGCCAAAACAGCCGATCATCATCTCCTCATCCCCAGGCAGACCTGGCAGGCAGCTGCAGGCTGATGAAGTAGGCAGTGGCCTGTTCTTCCAAGGCTCGGAGCTGGCTCTGCTGTTTGCCTCTTGGAAAACAAGTGCAGACGCCTGAGTGTTAGCAATTAAAATGATGCAATACATGACACGTATCAGTCAGAAATAACCTAGCAATTGGACACTTGCACGCCGTACTGCAGATAAGCCAGTGCTGATAATACTTGAACTTTTCTTTTATGTCTCTCACTGAGATATTTGCCACAATGCCTATTCTGTTCTCTGCTCTTAAATCTGTATGTTGAGATAGTCTTATCACTGACCGTGGGAATCTGTGTGGACAGAGGGGATTTGCCAAATCCAGGAATAATGCGACTTGTGTTTGAAGATGAATTTTGCTGTTTTTTTTTCATTAATCTTGGAAGTTATGCAATAATATTATAAACTGAGCCATCCTAAACAGCATGGTAAGGTAGAGTAGAGGAACAGACACAACCTGGATAATCCCCTTCACAAGCTGTTTTAAGAACTTGTCTCCGCCACAAAGAATATTAGCACAACATTTAAACACCATTCAGAGTTCTGACAGAAGGCAAGAAGTTCAGTGGAGCGCTCACCACAAGTTGGTTATGATAAACTGCAGTGTGAGGCACTGATGGAGACGAGAGGTTCAGCAGGTACATCACCTGGCTGAACAGGAGAGCCAGGTGCTCTCGCAGGTAGAGCTGCACTGCGTGACGTGGGGTAGGCAGCTCTTCCTTGCAATACCAGGCGTGTCTGCACAGCACAAGGTGGAGCCAAGCAGAGAAACAATGACTCAACCTCTGCATAACTATCAGCTATCTTAGATCCTAAAAACAACAGTCATGTTAACATGATGCTCCTGCCTGGGCATGGCTAATCAGCCTTCCCGAATATTGTGCAAAGTAGCTGTTCCACTGCCTGTTCCACAAGAACCAGTCATATGAACAGATCTTCTCGTTCCCTTATTCTGCCTTATCGGTTTAGGTCTGAAGCACCTTCAGAGAAGGTCCACTGGACTATTTAAGCGTGCCAGGTCCCAGCCTCAGGACTGTCAGCTGGATAAGCCAAGCTAAAAGGCAGCCAGGACCCCAACAGCACTTGGAGCAGAAGAGGCTGAATGAGGGTTTCTCAGTCTGAGTATGGTTAAAGTTACGTGACGCAGAAGTTACAAAAAAGTTGAAAATGATGCAATTGTAAAAAAGCATGAAAAACCTCAGATCTGCACACGAATGGACAATTATGCATCAGAGAAGCAGGTGGCTGAAGAGGTTTCTATGTGCTACATAACAAGTGCTTGATTTCTGCTAGAGTAACCCACATAAAAATAGATGTAAGTTCCCTCAGGTCATATTTACTACTGTTCCCACTTCAAATAAAACACCCACAACAGGTATTTTTGGAAACAAGTTATCTGTATGTATGTGGTGTCCTGCTAGTACTCCACACTTAGAAATCTTGGCAATACCTCCCAGTCAAACACAGTTTCAGGTCTTACCCAGAAAAATTTTCCTCATGCACATAAGGCTTACTCATGCTCAGTAGTCACATGGATGTGAATGACATATTTATGTGAGTTAAGGTTTGCGAGAAAGGATCTTAAATGTGGTGATGGAGCAGTCAGTATTTTCATACCTAATTAAATTAATTTGGAAAGGTATATTTATGGATAGGATTAGACTATTATTAATACAGCAGATTGGCAATGGAAGCATATCTTTTAATTATCAAGGAGCTTTTGGATAGGATTTAGTCACCGTAGAAATTCTGTACTTTGATATATTGCATGCTGTCAGGGTGGTTTTTGCTTTTTCTTTGCCTAGGTCAACCAACTACATACCATGCCTCTAGCAAAAGTAGCCATTGAACTGATCACTCCTGAAATTTCAATTCCTAGTCACACTTAATAACTGTCTATCCCCAAATCCCTGCAAGGGACAGGAGAGTATCTCAGTGATGCAGAGCTCACATCAGTTTCTATGACACTGACTTGGGTACTGCTGGCGTCAGAAACGCTCCACTTTCAGATGGTGTGCCTACAAGCCCAGAGTACAGTTTAGGGAATACAAGATTAATTAAGGGAAATCTAGGGAACTGGGACTCTGCTTCTTATTCAGGCACTTTTTGCTTCTTTTTTTTGTCTTTTTAATCTGACTTCAAACACAAGTATCTGATATTTTTAAAGATACAGATAACAAGAAACCGAGAAAGGGGCATTATTGCTAGATGCACTCAATACTTACGCTTCAGGTGTTTCCTCGAATTCTACAAAACCGATTTTGATTAACCTAGTCAAATGCATGCACAACTTAGATTCAGCTCTTTCAAAAAGGAACTAAATCTAAAACTACACAGCTTGCAGGCAGTCTTTAACACCTCTTATCAAGCCTGCTGATTAGGAAAAGTGAGTGATCCTTCCACAGTCCTGAGCAGCGGACAACACACCTTGGTAAGGAGAAAGTGGCGGCTTTGAACTGAATTTTCTCCCTACTGGTTTATAAGAAATCATATTTTTAGTTATTTAAAAATATCTATCAATTAAAGTAGAAACTACTGAATATCTCCTTCTAGCATCGTAACAGTGACTTTACTACAAAAAGGAACAGTGAGTCAAGTGTGCCCAGGGAGCACTGGACTGTCTTCAAACAAGTTTGTTGGCAGCTTAAAGGCTCCTGAACATTACGATGTTAATACAGCTGTATTAGCTTGTTCACATTAATAAACACATGTGTGGGAAGGTTTAACTCTGCACAGCAAAGTAGTTTTGCCTCTGTGGTTTCCAATGGGACATTGTTTTAGGCTCAGTCCTGAAAGGAGATCAAAGTTGGTGAAAGCCTCAGAGTAGGCGTTCAGTGCCTGCTGGTGGGCTGTGCTTCCAGCTGCTATTGCAGAGAAAAGGCATCTTGCAAAGAATTGACACTGTATTTCATCGATGTCATTCATAATCCTTTTTAACAGATTAAAATTATGGGCTGTCTGGTTTTCAAACACAGCATCATCCAATTTGCATGGTCCAGGTCCTATTCCGCAATGAATGATGGGCTCAGTAAGTGATGTTTACCAGTCCGTCATGCCACTGCACTGCAGCTAATATGCACTGAACCTTCAGAAAGGCAGTGTGGAATTAATTCTCAGAAGCAATCAACATTCATTTGACTCTTTTCCTATTTTACCTCTGCATCTCTGACTCCAGTGATTTCACATCAGGAGAAATAGGCAAACCCTTGAGCACTCTCAGCAAACACCAAAATGTGAACTGCTAGAAATCTACAGAGAGACTGCCAAAGGCACCAAATGGCAGCCAGGAATTTAACTTTCACTGATGATCCATGATCTGGAAGTCAGTAAGCATGGGATAACTTTGCTGGCATTTTTATTTTTGAAAATCTCCCCCTGTGGCCACTTACATGTGTCTACAATTTTGCATTGTAAAACCAAATGCCATTCTAAAGTGTACACCCATATAAAGGCACACACTCGCACATGTTACACAGACTCACAACATAGATCAAATGACTCGTTTTGCCCTCCAGGAGTCTCAAGGGCCTTCAACTACTGAAATTAACCCTTGTCCTTCCGTGCGCTCAAGCCTGTAGTTTTACAGCGCTCCACAGCATCTAAGACAACACAACTATTTAAGTTCCTTAAAATACTGAGGTTTTAGAAAGACCACTTCAGAATCCACATCATAACCATTCCTCATGACAACATGAGTGTATCAGGAACACATCAATACATAACAAAGAAACCACCACAACTCATCTGATGTTGACATCTGCCTGAAGGATCTGTGGATCCTATATTGTGCTGAAAGTGACATTTATATAGATAAATGTATGTCTTTAAGTTTTGCTTGTTTGTACACACAGAGGTAATATATGCACTGTACTCCCACATAAAGACTTCCCTGTAGAACCAAAATATTATGACTATAACTGCCATTTCAAAGTCAGTGGAGCCAGTTGCTTCCCTGTGATATGTAATACACTGAATCTAGTCCAAGGCATTGCCTGCAGCTGCCCTGAGCAGCAGGCTGTTGCCCCAAGTACCTGCAGTACAGCCCCGATGCAGCCTAAGATCTGGGAGTCACAAGGTGGTTGTCACCCTGTCCGCAGGGAATTCCCCAAGCGGGTGGCAGGGGAGACAGGTAGTGCGCTCCCCTGTGCAATACAGATACTGACATTTCCCACAGAAGGGAAATTTTTAAGCAATCTCTTAGAAATAATCAGTGCTTTGTTTACATAACTTCAGAACGCAGTTGAGCCTGAAAGCGCTGGCTCCCCAGCTCCAAGACTCCTGGCTCAGCAATGACTCCAAGTGCTGCTGGGTTCCCCCTGCCCCATCAGCCCCAGTGAACCGACAAGGAAGAGCTCGAAGCCCTGGGAGCCATAAGAGAGCAAGAAACCACAGAGCTGGGGAATCGTGGCTCCTATGCTTCCAGTTGTGTGGCATGCTGCCCAGAAGCCCTCAAAGCATGCGTGGCATATGCCAGGTCTTCGGGGATCTCCAGAGGCATCCAGCATGTCAAGGCTATCCTACAGCCACAGACCTCACAGCTCGCCAGGAGCCATGAAATCAGGCATGAAGCCTGTCAGAACCCATCCCATGTCTTTGCAGAAAGTCACTAAAACTGATGTTTTTGCAAAATATTTTGGTATCAATGAATCTGCCTTTTCTGATGGAAAACTGTTTTGTCAGAAAGTTCCCAGCTAGCTCCAGTCTGTGGATCCCTTAGGCAGGTTAAAAATCAGTAGAGCTGCTACACCGATGTCCAAAGTTCTTGTATAAAGTTATATAGAGAATTATTTTAAACTTGTGCAAAAAAATCAGACTTCTATTGAAACATTCAGAAGACACAACTGCCCTGTAAATGAGGTGCTAGACTGGACCTGCATTTCATTCTCCACAATCACATTCGTGTGTTATCTGCGGCCCCGCTGAGTTCTAACATTTTCCTTTTCTTTGTCCTGACTACAAGTTCTTTGAGGCAGGGGCCTTTTCCTGCTTTGTTCTTGACAAGCAGCTTGTGCAATCATGTAAGCAACAAGTTCATATCAGTAGCAACCCTGGCATTTTCTGTTTCAGAGGAGTGACCTCAGCAATATGTTTCCAGAGTGACTTTGTCCCTCGGTACCAAGCAGTTGCAAGAAAATAACACTGCCTATAAATTTAAGAGTATTTTGCATAGAAAATACTCTCTTTTAAGGTTAGCACAGAAAATTCTCTCATGTAAGGTTCTGGGCTCTTTTAAGGTACACTGAGAACAGGAGTCAAGAGAGGGTGTTTTTATAAAATGAATTCCACAGTATTTCACCCTAAAGTAAGGTGTTGCTTATTAAACATGAAACAGACGGTTTCCTGTTGTCACCATTGCACTGTCATTGACTGTATTTTGCATTTTTTCTAGAAATGACACAGGCATTCCAGCAACATCAGGTAGGAAAACTGCCCCCTAAAACGTTTGAGTGGGGAAGGACATTATCCTTTTGTTCCAGTGAAAGCCTTATAAAAGGTCTAAGCAATATTTTCTAAGCCCTGATTTTTCCATACAAAAAACATCTAATGCTTTAAGTAACATCACAGGGTATTACTGCAAAGCTTACCTAGCAAGCCCAAGCTACATAAACTAGCTGTAAAGCTTTTAATTTGTCTAAAGAGATAATTAAGCTGGTTCAAGCATACTCAGGTGTTACAACTCAACAAAGGAGTTTGGCAATTACTCCTTTGAGAAAATAGGAACTGCACTAACTAGTATCACTTTTGTCTCAAGTGATCCAACATGCAGTACCTACTGCAGCAATAATTAATTTGGCCCACGTTTTTAGAATGCTTAGAGTTTTAGAACAGAATAATTACATTTTTAAAATTTTATTGTTATTCTATTTTTAGAATAATAATTTGTCCTGCTTTACTTAAATTGCACACAACAAATGTTTGCCATGAACTCAAATCTGTGTACATAATTACTGATCTTTTTTTGTATGCAACTTATTCATGCACATTACCTGAAATTTGACTTCTGTTTCCAACTTCCTGCTGAATTAAACTGGAATAGCATCATTTGTTATGCTAAAATATTCATACTTCAAAAAGTGAGATTAGTTAGTATTTTATAGCCTCAGTCACCTCCTTCTGACAATTACTTCACAGGCAGGAAGACTGAGCTAATAAAAGCAGACAGAGTTTGAAACATACTGCAGAGTCTAAGCTAAAATCCACCGAAACGAGTTGCAGAAAATTCATTTGACTCCCAGAATTTCAGGTGTGGACCCAGTAAATGACCTAGTAAAGATACCGATATATAACCACAGCTTCCTATTCTTTTTAAATTTCACGTTAGCAGGTGGATACCCTTCTCCGAGGTTTATTTCGATAAAAATCTTTTTCAACCCATTGGGACACAAAAGAGAACAGGGAATCTAATTGGCTCTGGCAGAACAGGATCCCAACAGCTTCAGATACTTTGTGGCCTGAATTTAGCTGAAGTCTCCAGCAAGACCTGAATAGCCACATTCCTGCTGCCATCTGACAGAAGCTTCTAGCTTGGCATACACCTACAAGTGTTGCTCCCTGTTTTACAGTTCAGAATAGGCTCTATATTATTTACTGTAAAGAACTGACAACTTATTAACCAGAACCTTTAAATTACATGCACGGTGTGCTTTACCACAGGCAGCAAAAGCTGCTTCAGAACTCATCCTAAATGACTGGCAATCTGCATCTGCAGAAAGCTACCATCTTTATATTTTTTTCTCTTCCAACCTGATGATGAATTTTGTTTCTACTTTACATTTCAACCCCTGGTTTAAATATATTTGAAAGATAAGCAGTACCCATATATTACACACAATGGTATTACACTACCTATATATTTAAGCACCGACTAGCTCCTGTCCTTATAGCCTTAATATCAAAAGATTCACTTTAACCATGGTTAAACAGCTGGCGAGCTGCCATCACTGCATATTGTTCAGCCTGACACAGTTTTCCTGAGTCCTTCCATTCCCCCGCCTGTACCTTGTGGCTGCCTCTTGTCACATCCTCACTTGAGCTTGTACGCCACCTGACGCTGGGGGTTATGGTCAAGAACCAGGGCTCTTTGTTACTACTAGACTATAAAAAAATTAAATGCATGATATCAGGTGATGTACAAGCTTCTTTATATGGAAAAGGATTTCTAGTTTGTTGCTATTTTCATTTTATGCTGGTTGGTAAAATTTTTGCCAACTGCAAAATCTTCTTAGGAAGCAACAGCTCAATGAAATGCTGAGTTGATTACTCATTAGAAACCACAGAATCCCATTTGGTATGAAAAGAATACTTTTATGCATACAAATAAGAGGATCCTTCAAATCTTAGCCATAAAAATAAACCTGGCCATATCCTGAGCTGTATCAAAACAATATTTGTATAGTACATAAGGATCATAGTCACAGTGTAAGTAAACACTCCACTGATTCAAAATTATACTTAAAATACTTAAACTGACCAAGTATTCCAAAGAGTAAGACAAAACATACACTTACAATGCTATTGGAAAAATAAATAAAACTCCAATTATTGCAGGTAAAGCCAGTAAAAAATGCTGCTACCTGTGGCACCACATAATGAAAGGAAAAGATTATACTGTGTTAGAAGAATTAGGCTTCTTAATGATTCTAAAATCTATATGGCACCATAGGTCGCACAGAGGTTTCCACTGAATTTAGTGACTGGAAAATTTGATCCCCCATTTAATTTGATTTAGAGCTCTGGAACCAAAGCATTTGTGTGTGCAACTATTTCCAACCTTTTGTTTTGATCAGTTTTCAGCACTTGTTTCAACAGTACCTGCTTCACAATTGCAATTCAGTCACTGGCTTGTAAGAAGAAGGCATTTAATTAAAAATGCCAATATTAAAAGACTACAAGAACAGTCCATTGAAAGTTACAGTATTTGGGTCATTGGTGCCATTACAGATACTTTCCTGTTGTTATACAGGCTGCATGGAGCAACTTCATGCCTATACGTGGACAACACAAATCAGCCACTTCTACTGATCAATGAAATAGAAGCAGATGTTTTCAAAGCAGCACATACAAAGGTGCACATACAAATTGAGTTATCCTAGCCTACTGAGATCTATTCCTGCACTGTATGGGTTTGTTTTCTGAGAATTTGACAGCTGTTATACTGGCCAATACACATTCACTCCTGCAGTGTCCTGAATCTGTTTTCCTGAGTGAGAATTTGACAGCTGTACAATTATTTCTAGTGCAGAACAAGGAAACGCACTGATTATTGCCTTCATCTTGCTTTATGAAATTCAGTCTCAATACGATGTGACATAGCTGCTATCCTTCCATGTCAGCCACTTGCTGGAACTGAAATTTGGCAATGAAAACACAAAAGAAGATAGGCCTTAGGTTAACACACATACACACACACACACACACAAATCTTGTTAATTATCTGAAAGACTTGTTTTATCCATCCAGGCAGAATGAGCTCAAGATGAGCTGCTTTTCTGGAAATGAGGCTGATATGATCTCAGTCCGGTGGATTTCGCAGTGGTCTTAACGTCCCAATTAATTTTCTGATTCCCAGCTTTTTACTGGTAATGCCCCTCAGAGACTGACCAAGAAATGCTTCTTTCCTGTTCCCCATAAATTGCTTTGCACCGATTCTTGGAACAAAACCAAAGTATCTCTCTCAATCTCACACTCCTTCACCTCTCCTCCTTCCACCCATTCTCCTCCATTTTTTTAATTCTCAAAAAAAAAAAAAAAAAAAAGGATAAAAAAAGGGGGGGGAGAAGATTTGTGTACTGTTTTGTTATTAGTTTTCTGTCCTGTGCAGTGACTACTCCCTTCCTCCCTGCCACCTCCTTGGAGCCTTCCTCTCACCCCGACTCAAGAGGAGCTGCATGTTGCAACTGGTGAAACTCTGGTGTGGTTAACAGCTTTGCCAAGGGCTCTGGAGAGAAGAATAGAAGCTGAGACTGGCAGGAAGAGGGAAGCTGGATGATTTTCAAGAAGCTGACTACCATTTTATTCATAACAGAGAAGAAGTGATTACAGAGTAATCACCAGCCATGTGGCTTTTCCCAGCTCCAAAACTCTACACGAAAAATAGAACTGGATATTTGCATAGTGTTTCTAATCCACAGGTCTTGTAACGAATACCATCACCCCTTCACTTAGGAGGACAATCAAGTCACAGAAAGGTTAGATGATTTTCCCATACAGTAAGGGAAGGGCAGAGCCCTGGCTAAAGGTCTTCTGGTTCCCAGTGTCACGGTGACTCCACAAGGTCCCTACAAGGCTCCTCTGCCCATGACAGCTCAGAACAAAAACCTCGGTAGCATAACCATGGTAGCACAAAGCTCCAGCACAAGCTGAGTGTCTTAGCCATGACCCCACTTCTTGGTGGGACTGGCAGCCCTTCCTGATGGGCAGCCTGTAACATAGCACTGAAGTGCACGAGCCAGCTCAGGCACCGGCAGCACAAATCAACACTGAAGAAGGCAAAGCTAGCCAGGCTCCTCACTGCACCGGCTCCAGCACCCCAGCTGGGCTGCACCTCTTTAGTCTGAAATCTCCAGGGAACACCCACCTAAGCACTGCACTGCTGGGGTGACACTGCTGCCCACATGTCAGCTAACCGGTTTCAGGCCCATCCTGGTGAACGCACTGGCTGTAATGTGGAGGTTTCCTAGATTTCCTGTCGGGAAAAGATAAGAAACTGCAACAAACAAACAGATTTCCCAACTCACCAGGGTGACTCTTTTCTAAAGGATTATTCAGGATCTGTCATCAATTTACTGCCTACCTCTATCTGTCTTAAATTGTGCATGATTACTTTGTTTAGTTTTGCTGACATCTGTGTTTTGTTTAAGGGTCTCTTTGTGCAATCTTTTGTGTCTGCTTTAAATAAACACTCTTCCTGTGCTTGTAGCAGCATGCTTGGGTTCAGCAAGATGTCTATCACTTAATAACCAAATGAAAAGTTTAATCACCCAAAAGCTAGCTTTCAACCTGCAGTTAAAAAAAACAGAAAAGCTAAGGGTGTTCCATATGCATTTTTCTCTCTATTTCTTCTGTTATCACATTTGCTAGCCCAAGCAAGTTTGGTGTTGTGTACTTAGTCCTGTAAATATCAGCTTAGCATGTGGAAACAGGCAGCATTTATTCTTACTCTGCAGTCAGAATCAGACCAATAAAGAAAAACAATTACTTATTGCAGTCCTTCAAAAAACTAGTTGTTTTTTTGTTACTAATCACTGAGAATGCATGAAACAGAAAGAATATACACTAATGGCTTGCTGAGCACATCAACTGCAGAAAAATGGGCAAGCATATCTGAGCAAAACATGACATGGAAATCAAACAGGAAAAATACAAGTCATGCCAAGGTGTCATTTTTACAAAGTGACTTTTTTAAAAAACCAGAGAGACAAGTTAATGTCCCAATATGGGACAATAAAGCTATGTTAAAAACACTTGCCGTTAACAGCCATCTGCTCTCTGCAATTTGGGGGTAATTTTTATGTACAGCTGACAGCTTTGCATCATCTTTCCTCCTTCATGAAGGATTGTCTCTGCCTCTAGTGTACAAAGCCTCTGAGAAGCAGGATCTGTCCATTACGCTGTGGCTCTCAGTAAGCTTATGCTGCTAATAAACATGTAGCATTCTGCACTGGATTTCCAAACAGAAATCAAACATAGGATTTGGAAATATAGATATATGCTAATAATATTCCAGTTCTCTCTAATAATATTCTGCTCGTGTCAGCATTGCCTGTACAAAGCAAGAGGCAAAGTGTGCTCACTGACTTTGACATACTGTGATGGTAAGAAAAATCAAGACTGCTTTCTCACTGTTCTCTGAGTACAAGGATAGATCTCTGCTTAAGCCTATCTTTCTTGATCAGAATGTCTCTGGTGTCCTTACACCTTTTCCTCCTGTTTGAACTTGTCTCTTCAGAACATTTAGTAAATACAGTTCATGTTCACACCTAAAGTAAAGCTACCTTCTTTTGTTTGGTTACGCGTTAGTCTTAAAATACACACGCACAACAAACAGCAGGGTCACACTTCCCTCATTTGCAATCCTTGCAAAGAACACTTATGCAAGAAAAATGCAGAGAAAACTAAAATTCTATTAACATTCAAATCATACTCTGACTACCATTTCCATTCCTCAGACCTGATATAATTTTAATATACATTGGGAATAAGACCAGAAAAAAAGAAACCGAAGCAGCTAAAAGTGATTTGTCTATTGCCTTGTAGTGCTTCCTTCGATACACAAGAGATGGTGGTCAGATTCTTCCACCAAATCCAGCTCAACCCCATAACTGTATCCCACCAACCAACCACCCTTTAAACACTAGGCACATTTATAGAGCATCTAACACTGGACTACACAAATCAGTCAAAAACTCTTTGCTGCAGTCACGAGCTGTTGATGGAGCTACACTCAACTTGATCCTATTGCATGTTTCAAACATCCCACAGTTAAGGGGTTGGTTTTCATGCACTTGAACAAAAAAGAGGATAATTTTCACAATTATCATTCAGGCTCAAGTTACTAACATCTTCAGCTACCAAAGACAAGCCTTGAGTACCAGTTCATCTGGACCCAGTGCCTTTTCCTCTCAAAGAAAACACATCTGCTTAAATAAGCCCCTTGAATAGGAATTTAGGCTTGTATGTACACACTCCAGGTCTATTTTTGAACTGAATTTTCTTCAGCTTGTAGCGATCTACAAAATGGGATCCACATCATCATGCTGGTTTTGTTTCATACCCTTAACTTCCTTATGCTTGGGTCTGATCCAAACCCAGAAGTATAACGATGGAAAGATGTGCAATTTTGTCTTGAACTGGCTCCAGATCAGTATCAGGATCTAGTATTTTTCTTCTGTGTCATACCTGAACCTTGGTGCAGATGACCTAAGAGGAGGTTTCAGGAGATAATTCTCCATGCAAACCAGGAGCCTGGTGTTCAACAACTGTGAAGCAGACACAGTATTACTGCCTGTCATATCACTGAGAAGATATATAGCTTAACTACAGCACACACCTTAGAGCTGAACCTTTCTTCAGGTAGTTTTTTTGTTTCGCTGTAAAAACAGCCGTTCCTGTGGTACAATCCATCACACATCTCACCTCTGAATGGTGTTGCAAAAGTACTGCAAATGCTTCTGAATCGTGACGACACCACTCCATAAGGTCCTCTTTATGAATACTTTACACTCCTAACTCTACATTCTGCTTATAAGAATCAGCCTTACAAAGATTCAATCATTTCAGGTAAGCCCTTATTCCCTTACCCCTTTGCTACTGGTTCTGCAGTAGCCGGTTTCGTAGGGTGAGATTATCATCACATCGCTGCCTCTCAGCATGACATTCTGCAGCTCCCAAGTGCTCCTAAACCACATCCATCATTTAGTCTCCATGCTGGATTTCCTTAGCTCCTGCACTGTACATGATCACAGGATTCCCAGCACCCCTGCAGTCGCTCTGAAGTCTATCAATGTTTTCCTCGTAGGGCTGAGCCCCACGTGAAGCCCGGTTAATGGAACTGAGCACCGTTGCTGTAATTGCTCCGTGCTCTCACATGGCAGGCATTGACTCACGCCATTTTCTGTTTAAAATGGTGGTTTCAGCCCTGGTGCTTTCCCCCACCTAACCACCAGTATAACATTGGCCTCTGTTGGGCTGATCCCATAGTCAATTCTCACCTCCTTACCAAGGGGCTGAATGCTAATTACCTTTGGCTCATCTGAATCTCATTTCTGTATTGTTGTGCCTGGGGTATCTACCACATGTACTAAAGCATAAATGGCATAATTAATGTTTCATTTTTTTCTGTCTCCTCCCCAACTCTAACTTTTTCAAATAGCTACTAAACTAACCTTAAGACCACCTTTCTCCATCTCCTTTCCCCACCTATCTTGTCTTTCCTAAATATTATAGCTCACTTCCTATAGTTTTGTTTCCTTTGAAACATTTTCATTCGGAAGAGAAGGAAATTTGTGCTTTGCATGTCTGTAAGCATAGAATAAATAAGAATCATGCATGCGTTTCACATTAGACTGCTATGAATATTTATTTAGTCATCCATTCTAGCAATCCATATATTTTACTTCCTTAGGTCTCTTATTAACTATCCACTAGAACTGAAGGACTCGCTGCTTTTCACTGATGAAAATTACGTATTGTGTTTTAGTGTACCATTCAGTTCCTGTCTCCCACTCAAATCAGAAACATCAGAAACTATTTTTTACCAGATTTGCAGCACACGGAAAATTTCAAATGTCTTTGCAAAGCCCAAGATGAGCAGTACAGCTGGTACAGGCAAACCATTCAGATTTTGCAAAAAGCTTATCAGCTAAGCTGTGATTCTGCAGACTAAAACAGATCTGAAGTCCATTGAACCTAGACAGAATACCCTCTGCAGTTTCAGATAACTGACTCCTATTTGGCCCTTTTCTAGATAGAATTGTAAGCGTATGAACGACTGAATCGGGTTAAAAAACTAACCTCAACCCACGTCTTCCCCCAGAATTAATCTCGGAGTTTACATGTCTATTTTTCCTGAGATTTTCTTACTGTTCTCATCAGCTTCTTCCTGTGGGGCCTGCAAACACACTCCAGGAAAGAAGCTTGCCAGGATATAAGAGAAATCTCAGGAGAAATTCTGTTGTTGGTTCATTTCCAGGAAAATTCTGCAGACTCAAGACATACAAGTAAATTTCTTCAAACTGGGGAGACAATACCTGTGATATCTCCAACAGCAACAGTGATCACTTCCTGAAAGTTGCTCTTAATAGTCTCGTTTGTCAGACCCCGCTTGGATGTGAAAATGTCATTTCCAGTCTGAGCAGCACAGTCATAACCAAAACTTAATCTAAAATAATGAATTTATTTTGAGTTCTACAAAGAGCTGCAGATAGCTCGCTTGGAATTTAAAGAAAATTAGAGAAAGAAAAGCCTTTACTGTTCCTCCTTCCCTTATTTCCTTGGGCATAAGACCCAGGCGTTTGTGGGCTTAGCAGAAACTGGTTGTTCTGCTTGGGCCCAAGTCTGTGGTTCCATGAACATTTCTTTAGCAGCACCATTAACCTAATTAGCTGCTGCACTAGGAAAAAGGCAGGTCTCTTGAGACTGTGTATGGGGACAAACAAGGGTCTCAGAAGAGCCACCACACTAAACAGGGAGCACTTCACCATAATCAACCAGAAACTCCGTAGTACTAGCAAAAAGGAAACGGAGAGGACGGGAAGGCACCTGAAATCCAGGAAAGCTTTCCTCAGGACTGAAACTGAAGTTAAATACCCCTGTCTGCTTGTGATCCACAGCTCAGATGCTCTTATGAGACCAGAATGCCATCTTCCATCTCAGCAAGACCTACCTAAAAAAAGAGAAAAAGACCACCAACATTAAAACGGGTCATTACATAAAATCCCCAAGTAGGAACCACAACTCAGGTTTCCCTAATCCTAATACCAAGACACTATCCATCCCCTCATGCTCTGTTGCTTTGCCTAATAAATTAGACCATACACAGACATCCTTTTCTGGATCCAGCTGCATCAGGGATGAGGTTACTGCCCTCCCCACTATCACCACCTTGGTTCAGCTAACATTGCAGATGATACCTGAGACCAATTAGAAAATACTCCCATGAACAGCTCTCTTGCTCCGATCAGAGTCAGAACTCTACTGACTTCCTTAGTGCACAGACAGCATGCTCAGCAGAGAGCCCAGCACTCTCACTACACACTTCGCGTGCTACAAACATCGGCCAAAGTAGGCTGCTCAGGGGAGACAGATGGAGGAATTCCACCGTCTTCGCAGCTGCCGTTACTGCCCTCCCCACTATCACCACCTTGGTTCAGCTAACATTGCAGATGATACCTGAGACCAATTAGAAAATACTCCCATGAACAGCTCTCTTGCTCCGATCAGAGTCAGAACTCTACTGACTTCCTTAGTGCACAGACAGCATGCTCAGCAGAGAGCCCAGCACTCTCACTACACACTACGCGTGCTACAAACATCGGCCAAAGTAGGCTGCTCAGGGGAGACAGATGGAGGAATTCCACCGTCTGCTCCTGATCACTTTTGGATAAGTCCTGGTCAGTGGACTGCTCTGATTTGGAGCTTTCTAGATGTTTACAGCGCATTTGAAGCGGCTCAGGAATGTCAGTACTAAAAACATATTCATGGAACTGAGGCAGCTCTAGGGCCAGGTGGTAACTGAGCTGGATTGGAGTTTTTTCTTTTTATTTAAATTCAACTTTAGGCGCTGACACCTGTTATAAAATCTAGTTCCAAATCACACACCTTATCTGCTATACTTGGGTAAGGTGAGAGAAATGCTTCCTTGTTCAGTATTCTTAAGATATTTGCATAAAATACATGCCAAATAATTCAGAGGACTGACTGGTAAAAGATGAAGTCTTTACAAATAAGAAAGGCTAGAAAAAGAATTCATGGAAAACACTCCAGAGTCCCCTAGTTCTTCTGCTATTGAGCCTCAAGTACTCTTTTTTAATTATTACTATTCAAGGAAGAAAGGGATTTTCATTTCTGAGACAGGTACTAATCTTTCAGAACACGTCCCTTGGACACACACCCCCCTCAGTACACCAGTAGGCAAACCAACTCAAATTTTTCTATCTATGAAACATTTTTCTTGTCTTTAGTTGGTAGTTTTTGCCCAGTTGCTAGCCTTAAGTGTAATCCATCATTTTACTTTCAGTGGTCATAACACAGCATTCCCACTCACAGTAAAATTAACATCTGACCTAACGTCCACTGAAGCCGCAAGAGAGAGATCCTCCAATTTCAGTGGGGTGGGGAACCAAGCAGATAGCAAAGTGCTGTGCAGCTATTCGCTGACTAAATCCTAGCAGTTTGAAATATATACAGTTTACTTCAGGGGTTAATTTTATACTGAATTATAGAGGGTTAAACCCTTGACAGAATCAAAGAAAGGCAGCATATCCAGATCAACCAAATCACACAAGAGTTCTGATTTATGAACTATAAACCAGTGTGGCCAAAGAGTTTGCTGAATAAAGACAAAAATGCCAGCCTTTTACACTCTCTTTCAACTTCTTTAAAATGACTTTTTGTTGTTTTATAGTGGGATAACTATTGAGTTCACCAGGTCAGAGAACCATATGAAGTTGCCGATCTAACCCTAACTACTGTAGCCCACGGTCACAAACGCATAGTTTCAGCAACTGAAAGCAGTTTGTGTGCGATTCCCGGTGAGAAATTCATCACAGCTTCACGGGCCCCCTGCTCTTGAGTATCTGTTTGTAACCTGGATCTTTGCAAAGGGTAGTAATCACATTTCAACAATAAAACTTCTAGAGGTAATTTGATTTTACACTGCCAGCCAGCACTTCATTGCTAATACTTATGATGCGTTATGTATTTGTCTGAGAACATTAGCACTCAGATAATTAACTCTTCTGCTGGGTGTCCGGCTTACGGTCTTCAGTGAAAACACACTGCTCCCACAGAGACATGCCTTGCATATATGCAAATCTAATCCCTAAATCTCTTATGTGGCCAGTAAATTAAAATCTACGTTGTAGCAGTTAAATGAATTCCCTTTTCCTTCTTTTTTCCTTCTTTTTTTGGCACTTTCTAGCAAAACAGTTCACATACAATCACTCAATGGCTGGAAAGTAAGCTTGGCAGAAGGAGCCGAGGCTCAGCATGGCTCCAGTCAAGACAAATGGCTGAATTATTGTGACGTTAGTAAATAGGTAATTAGTTTTGCATGTCATTGTTCACTCCCTCAAGCTCATTACCAAAGTCTTACAACACTCTCTTTAAAAATTAAGACCTGTTTGACCTGCTACCAGCTATAGCACATTTCAAGCACTCATGGATAAAGTGCAATCTTGTCAAACTGAAGACACCTGCTCCCAACAGGAACGCTACTTATGAACTGCCAAGTCTTTTGTTACAGTACCTTGAGATGCAATGGTCTTTCCATCTGGAATAACCAGCATCAACTTGGCTGCAACCACTGTAAAGCAATCTTTGAATATTTATTACCACATGAAGTACATACAGGTATAAAAGCAGGATGTACGCAAATGCAAAAAGGGAGAATACTATTCATGATAACTTTTGCTGTTTGCCACACAAGCTTTTGAAATTATTTTTCTTTGGAAAATGGCTCCTGGCAACAAATTTCAGTACTTTTTTCTCTACCACCAGGTCTGTCAGAGTGAAGCTCACCCCTATATATAACATTTCACAGGTGACAAATTTAACTCAACATCTCTCTCCTTTCTGTTACTCTTGTGCTCAAATTTTGTCACTGATCTAGGGGTGGATAATTCATGCTGTGGATTAACCAAGCTCTGTCCTTGTCTCTCCCCCAAAGCCCCTGCTGCAGCCCAGTGCCATACCCAGCGTGGCACACTGCTTTAGGCTCCACTCTGCCAATGCTGTTTAAAGCTGTCCCTACTCCCTTTTGCACAAGCTTTGCAGAGGAGTGTATACTGACCTATTTCTCTTTGCTTAGGTTTTTGCTTGATCTCATTTCTTCAGCTATTCATTCTCCTGGATAGTGGACTGTGTTCCTCAGTTTACCTCTAGATTTATAGCCGTGTTTAATCCGTTTTGTTCCAAGAAAAGCACTAGCACTGGATAATTCTTCCCTCCTCGTCTTTATTTTGTGAGGGTACAAGTGGTAATTTAAGCTAATTACGTTTTAGTACTGTGGTCATGAAAAATCCAGTAAAAGCACACTCTAGGGCTTGGGTGAAGGTATCATAGAATTTAGGTTTATTTCCAGCGTTTTCTTTGCTTCAGTGTCTTCCACAAGGGCAATGAAAAGCCTGATCAGGAGCTCAGGGCTCCTCAGACTTGCAAAGGCAGCTTAATTCAACACATTCCTTGCTATCTTCTCTGCCCTTAAGAGACCTCAATGAGCAAAGTCCATTCTGCAGCACTTAATCATATGTATGCAAATGTTGCATTTAGAATTTGGATCCCACTGTGAGCTTATTTTTCTTGAGCTATTATTTTAAAATGTGCTTTAAATCAATTTTGCAGTAAACATGGGGTATGTTTCAGTAACAACCATTTTTCTCCTGATTAGTAAATTACTGTTGTTTCCAATGTTTCATTCTAACTACTACTTGCTCAGAGTCACAGGAAAACAGAGCACTTAGTCAAGACAAACTTCCCTTTATTTCCATCTCAGCAAAGCAAGGTCTAGATTACTTTTGGAAAAACAGTTTTCAGCTGACAAAGTGAAAAATGTTGCATAACAGCAAACTTATAACGTGGTAAGAAAGTTTTAATAGATGGATTACCACTTACCACTTTCTGTTGTAACTAGTTTAAAAGTCCTTTAAGACTTTCTGCTAAGAACAGATGATTGTATTTGCAGTATTTATGTAATTTCTATTGGCTGGCTGTGTAATAATTTATGAAAGTTGTGACAGCACAGTGCTTTAATACAGATTAAACTGTATTGAGAGAGGAAAATACAGCAAAATGCCGGTGTGCTACACAGAATATCAATCCCAGGATCATCTAGAATTTTAAAACAATTTGGTTTGAAAATATAAATTGTGTTTTCCCAACCATTGGGCAATCTCTCTCAAGCACGTATTTTTCTGTGTGGGTATGTATTACATCTATCTCTTTACATGATGTTATCTGTATTTCAGACCCCCATTATACAGGCTTAGGAAGACGCAAGCAAGTCATTTGTATCATCCTCATCCAGAGACAACACATATCCTTAATGTTATATCATTGTGCATTCAGCATGGGCCTTGTGTCTTAAAACTGTTATCAGTGCTATTTGTATGCATTTCTATTTGTAAAGCTGGGCAATCATAATGCAAGTCTCGGAGGAAGATGAAGGTTTTAACTTTCTAGTTCATGGCAGAACTGTTCAAAACAACTTCAAACAGTCCACACAGAATGACTGTGATTGTATCAGGGTATTGCAGTGTGAAAAAAAAGTGAGGTCTGTCCCATTGGATAGCTAGATCACATCTCTTTTCGATGACACTGCTCTCATCTATAAGCCTGACAGACAGTGGAAATAGGTTTCTCATGGAGGATTTGTATTTAGGCCAGTAATTGGAGGATAAGTTAGGTTTTACTTTGGTTTGAGGCTGTTTGGGGGTGGTCAAGAATTTTGGTGTCCAGGAGGTCAGTAAGCAGATCAGTGAATTGACCAGAAGCAAAACATAAATGCAGCTGATGACTATTTCATGTTTGTATACCTGTGGATGTACACGAAAATATACATGCGAGCACATAAAACCCGTCCATCTGCCTTTTGCATTTGCAAAGTCCCCATTTTAATTAACATCAACTATAATCGTATGGTAAACTAGGCATAATAACAGTAATTAAGACCTTGGCCTCTTAAAACACATCAGACACACACAAAGGTAAAATCCACTTTGGAGAAATATATGGAGCATTCAAAGGTTGGTATTGAGATTCTATCTAGGATACCTAAACAAACAGGCAAATCAACCCTATTTAACAATGAAAGTGTTTTTCTTGAGATCTCAAGAGGATTTCCAATTATTCACAAATGGCTAACCGTGCCCTCCTTTCCCAGAATTATAAACGAATCGCCAGAAAATAGCAAGTTTGACAAAATTGTCCAACAGCCCATTAACCGTACAACTGTGCTAAATAGCCAGAGACAAGTCTAAACCTGCCAGAACCGGTGTCTCTCGAGTCTGCCAAGGAGATGGATATTGCAGCTGCAGAAATACCCATTTGCAGCTCGCCACCATCTGGACCTTGCAAACCAAGCACTGAAGTGATGGGCTGGCACGATCCAGCTCAGGAGTGGCCCTCTAGTTCTTCGGAAAATCTTTAAAGATGGTCGTATTGAAAGGTAGTCAGGCTTGCTTGAGTGAGATAGATATTTCTATTCACCAAAAATGATTTTATTACCTGTATTCCTTCAAAGTCTATTTGGTAGGTAATTCTAACGATTAACTAAACAGTTTTAGTTGTTTTCTGTTAAACCTTCTAAGGCCCAACAACTGGGATTTTTTTGTACGTACAGGCTTACAAATAAATTCACCTCGCCTCATCTGATTTTAAGTTCATTCACCCAAATTAGACAACATACAGATCCAAACAGATAATCTGGAAAGAAGCCTGTGAACAGCTGTATGAAGTTAGACTGGCACATGGGGAAGACCTGAACACAATGAACAAGGATGTGATACAGTGGGGAGGCAAACTTTTACTCAGGTTTCAAAAAACCCAGTACACCCATTTGATGCTGTAACTCATGTCCAACTGATCAGAGTAGGTCTAGCCTGTAACATGTTCCAGCTAGAAAACAAACTGAGCATATTTTAAAAAGTAAAAATTTCAAAACTCCACTGAAGCTTTTCAAAAAAGCATAACAAATTGGTCAAATAGTCTCTACTTCTTAAAGCATTTGTTTTCTACAAGTGAGGAAGAGGAAAAAAACCCACCCCACAACCTTGATTTTTTGGAAGAAAATTTAATACTGCATGCTTTCAGTTAAAGCGATATATGAGAGTGAAAAAAAGGGACACAATGACTACAGCCTATAATAAGAAATATTACTATAAAGGAATTTTTACAAAAAAACATGTTATTGGATATTTTTAGCAATGCACTTGTTTGCTTTACTACTATGAAGACAGGATTATGAGGCCATGCTTATGTCCTTTTTGTATCGGCTGAATACAAATACTTCATTAGATCAGTGTTGCACCCTTCAAGCACAGAGTTCTCTGGAGCTTATCGTTTTTGTAATACCCCTAGAGAAAACTAACGTACAGAATATTGTTTTGAGCTTATGTTGCAGCAACAGGACACGCTCTGGCTTGTGAGTCTGCAAACTGTTTTTTGTTCACCTAATAGAAGATGATTCATAATCAATTATGGTTCTCATATCAAAGGCTCCTGATTGTCTTCAAACCATCAGCGAAGGAGCCAATACCGTCAGCAGCAAGCATGCTTAGAGTTCTTCTTGTGAAATCAACCTATTTCTACTTATTATCTCCTGAAAAGGCAGAGTGTTCAGCCTCCTTTGAGGCTTTTGCTTGACCCTAACACCAATGAAACAAGAAGAAATCCTTCAGTTACACCTGAAGTTTCTTCTCAAGCCATCAGACAAGTCCTACATAGTCTCTCCAGAGTTGAATACTATCAAACAGCATCACTTACCTCTGCTCTGGAGGAGGCATACATAAAAACGTGGGTCAGGCTTGCAAATTCAGGTTATTAGCTATAGGAGTATCATCCCAGGTTTACTTCCTTGAGCACTACAAGTTTTAAGCTTTAGAGTTCTGGGGATGTTTCTGCATTTGCATTCACTTATTTACAAATTTGGACTATTGAGCATTCTTTAATCACCTAAATTCATAGAATCATAGAATAGTTTGGGTTGGAAGGGACCTCTAAAGGCCATCTAGTCCAACCCCCCTGCCGTGGGCAGGGACATCTTCACCTAGATCAGGTTGCTCAGAGCCCCGTCCAACCTGACCTGGAATGTTTCCAGGGATGGGGCATCCAAACAATTTCTTCCTTATATCTAGTCTAAATCTACCCCCCTTGAGTTTAGAGCCATTCCCCCTTGTCCTGTCGCAAGAGGCCCTGCTAAAAAGTCTGCCGCCATCTTTTTTATAAGCCCCCTTTAAGTACTGACAGGCTGCAATAAGGTCTCCCCGAAGCCTTCTCTTCTCCAGGCTGAACAACCCCAACTCTCTCAGCCTTTCTTCATAGGAGAGGTGTTCCATCCCCCTGATCATTTTTGTGGCCCTCTTCTGGACCCGCTCCAACAGGTCCATTAGGTTCATTAACCAAGAGGTTCATTAACCACTTCTCTGATGATGCCTTTCTAGCTCACTAACAAAATCTTAGATTCATAAAGTTTTTAGGAACCAAGTTCCAGATAAATCCACAGGACTTCAAACTTTTGGAAGTGGGCCATGGCCTTAAGAAGGGCTAAGCACAAGATCCTACGCCAGAAGATAGTGACTCACACAATGGCTAGTATATGTAGATTAATCCTTTTCCTGACTTCAAGAAGCATTTCTTTATTTATTGGCAAATGCTAAGCAGTGATTGAAAGGAACAGATACTGCCCTTTAGGGCCCTTTGGCCTTCCTCTAAAGACATATTATCAATTTCTTTAATTATCACAGTGACAGGAAAACTTGGTGAAATATTTAAAAGGGGGAGGGAGGAAATGTGTTTATGTTCATTTAGGATCACTTGAAAACAGATTATTCTGAAAATGGAAAGAGAATCATTGGACATTTAAATAATTAATTTCAGCAAATCCATTAAATGGGAACCAGTATAACATTTTGACTGATTCAGCACAACCAGCTTTCACAGATCAGCTTCTAAATTGCTATTTCTAAATTGCCACTTGCAGGAATTTTAGCATAGCACAGTGTAAATTACTAGTCAGTCATGGGCCCTGTGTACCAGACAGAGAACTAAGATACAAACAGTCTGGTGACAGCCTGGCTATGATAATTAGATAAAAATCATGCAAACGAACACAGAACTTCTATCATTTCCATCTCTGCAAGCAGCCTCACTGTTTATAAAATATTAAACCCTGGACATTTATTTTAGATAGTTAAGATTTACAGCAAATCTTCTGACATATTGTTGAGCACTAACAGGTTTCTGTAGTTGAAAAGCAGAAAGCATAATTTCTCAAGCTTCCTTGTTTTGCTGGAAGATGAGAAAATTAGAAGCAGTAGTCTGGTTAAGACTGCTCTTACCAGTGTCTTTATCAGAGCAACAAGGCAGGATGAGAAGCAGCTTTTGCTGGTTCAGATGAGCTGCATCAATTCTCTGCTGCAAGAGAGCATAAAGAGTCAAAACCAGGCAGTTGCACAAGGTCTAAAGTAAAAGAAGCAGCTCCTTAAAAACTAGTCAACATTTCTCCATGCTTGATTTCTCTCTTTTTTTTTTTTTTTGAGATGAAATATATTTGGAAAACATGTATTTTTATTTTTTTAAATGTAAGTGATATCAGACACGTACTGCAATCTCAGCTCAGTCAAGCTGAGTAAGGTTAAAGAAGGGACCACCTTCCAAAGACACTGCTGCTGTAAGTGTCCACACAATCTGGTAAGCAGCAGTTTTTTGTCGACAATGTAACAGTTTAAAATGCATGGGTTTTGTGATGTTATGCTGACAAACAGGCAGTTGTGGTTCTTCTATATGAAACACTATTTAACCTGCATCCCAGCAAATTGCTTGTCCCTGGAGTTGCAATTTTTCATACAAGCCGTAAAGGCATTTCTGAGCCTTTAAGTTCAGACCCCAATTCACATGGTACATGGTGTGGGAAAAGAAGCTACACCTCCCAATTTCTTGCCAGGTCCCAGCTGACAATTACTTTCTCTCCAACTACATTCTCCCAGTATTTTGAGTTTAACATTGCGTTTTTCCATTTTGATTTCTATCACATGTTGTTTTAGTTTCACTGTGTTCTGCCAAACAGTGTCCTAACTTGACAGAGCTGCTATAATCTATATATAGTTTGCATATTGATGCCTATAGTACTTTGAGATCCTTCAGATAGAAGGTTATCACAATATAAGATTCCTTCATCTGTCAGTTAAGGTAACCTTTAAAAGAGACAGAGTTCAGTCCAGATGTTTATCCAAACTGTTTTAAATCTCTGATGTCTGGAAATCCAGAAGGAACAGGTTTTTTCAGAGACTTTCAGTACCACTTAATACCAATTCAGACAAACTACCATATCATCCTGTCACTGTAATCACATGGGATGCTAATAGCGCCTACCATTTCTGTAGAACTTTATAAAGATGAATCGCCACACCACAGTCCTTTGCAGTACTATCCCCATTTTATTATTGAGGAAACAGGGTGTCTAATATTACGTTATACCATTAAGTGACCTGCTTTTTCAATCAAAAAAGAATAGCAATGAAAGATGCAGAAACTATTACTGTAACTTTCCCAGCTTTTGTTTGGTGAAATGCTGTTTAAATATTTAGATCCCACAAATTCTTTTACCATCATAGCACATTGTTAAAAAAGCAGGCCACTGAGTAATCAAAGCGACACTCCGTTTTGACTCTGCTGTGACTTAGCAGCAATATTTCAATTTATTGCAATTTTGATCATGGTAGAAAAGTCAGCTGAATGCAAAAATAAATACACATGTCACTGTTCACTATTTTCTCATGCAGCCTTGAATGTGGATCCTATCATTTAGATAAGGCATCAGCTTCTTGAAATCAGAACAGTTCCCCAAAGAAAAATAACAATGTATGTATTCGCTATGTATGTATCACAGACTGTAATATAGTCCGTTATTTAAACTACGGAAATACTTCCTAGTTCCTGGTTTTCGTGAAAGGTCGGTGGTGTTGGAAAATTTGGGGGTTGTTTTTGTTTTGGTGGGTTGTTTTGAAGGGTTTTTTGTTCTTTGAAAAATCCCAGCCTTCATGACTAACACTGTGGGTCCTAAAGAACCTTGGGGAAAGCACTGTATGAAAAATATTTTTGTATCTCCATCAGAAATCTTAAGGACCTAAACCCCAAAGATGCTGTGTTAACTTCACTAATCACAGAAGCCAGAAAGAACAAACCAAAAAAGTGTTCAGCACCATCTTGGACTCACTTCCAACTGAACATTTATGTATTATATAAACCTAACTGTACACAACCTGAAAAAAAAATTTCTACAGTACAATAGGCTCTGCAGAATTAATTGAGTGCCAGTTTGGCCCTGCTTCACATTCAGCAGGGTCATCTAAGGAGAAATTGTTGAAGACGAATCTGCCACAATTCCACTTCCGGCTCCCAGGAGTCACAACCTGGGACATATCCCAAAATATTTCAGTGTTGGTTTCATGTTAACTACACTCTAAATTGTGAAAGACGCAAATGTTTCCCTATCAACAAAGCATGACTTCCTGTCAAACACTGATGGAACCATCATGGTTCCATGATTATTGTTGCCGAGTTGGGATTTTCTGGTGAAAGAAATCTTCAGTCAAGACCATTTTGAGATTTTTACCTTCTGGAAGAAAACAATTCACAAGAAGCGGGTCTCCACATCCCAGTTCTGCCCTCTGCAGCAAAAGGGGCTTTTGTTGTACCAGTTCTGTAGCCGGACAGAGAAATTAGTGTCATGTGTTATATACCTAAATGTAAGGGAAAAGGAATTGCACGTTCATCTGGATTTTATCAAGAAATCATAATTCAGAATTAATTCACATGACAGTTGATCGATAACAATAACTAAATTACCAAACAGTATATTGTATCACACTCTGTTCAAAAAAAAGCATTAAGTATAACTAGTAAAGAAGCAAACAATATGAGATTTTCCACAAGATGCTTCTATTTCAAATATATCCACCACTTTTGTAGTAGCAACTCTGAGACCAAAACACAGCAAAAGCAGGGCAGCCTCAGCTTCATCAAAGGGTCTGGCCCATCCTCACATCTCAATAGTCATAGCAAGAATAGCTTTTTTCCCCTTCAACTTGAATTTTTGGAAGACAGGCCTTATCAAAATTGGGCCCTCCCACACTAAAACCTGTGTTTTGTGTATTCTCTTTGTTTGTATGTGCAGAGATGTTGCTATGCATAATTAGCAAAGGAAGCCTAGGTGAATTCTAGACATGAAAAGAGAAGCAGAAAAGTCAAAGGTGGCAAGACAGAACTTGATAGCTTCATTGTACATGATACAGTGGTCTATGGCAGCAAAGGACTAGATTCCATCAAGGAGTCTGGTCTAGTTGTTCCTACTTTACATCCCTGTGATAAAACACTGGTGCCGAGCGTACAACAAATTACAGAAGGGGACTGAAAAGGGCTGGGAGGGGGAGAGTACAGGACACTTAAGTATTGTTCTCCCCAAACCTTTATTCTTTTGCTCTCTACTCAGTGTGGGTGGTACAAAGGAACTAGACATGAACAGCGATGTTCAGATAACCACAGCTAGTAACTATATTCATCCTTCAAGACTTACCTGCATGCACACATACTGTTGTTCCAGGAGGGTACTGGGAGCTTTGAAGAATCAAGATAGCGAGGTTGAAGATAAGCCTTGCAGATTCTCCAATTCTAGTAGACAAATCATGAAGGATTTTCCCTGTTAAAGATAACCAGGAATTAATCCATAGTAATGTTTGTTCCTGCTTTCTAGCCTGAATCAGATCATGACAAACTGTAGCTAACCCTATGGAGTCCCACTATTGGGCATCTTCACACAGTTACACAGTGAACAGATGCATCATTGCAATATTACTGTAAGACCAAGGCGGAGACCAGGCTCTCCAGCTCCATTCTGGTTAGGGAGTCATTAAGGTGCCTACAGGGGTTAGCTTTTGACAACTGTACTAATATGACAGGAGAGAGTTTCATCTTGTCAAGCACCTTTACATTCACCTCGCCACCAAGCAGGAAAATGAGTACCTCAGTTTCTTCTCTGTTCTGGAAGAGATACCACCAATCAGCCTATGTACGAGGAAAAAAATGCCTTGCAAACACAGAGCAAAGCAAACCCTCAAATGCTGCATATGGTATTGTGTTAACTTTGATGTCAATTCTTTGTGGCAGGACACATCCTCATGTGTAATGTACTTTCTAGGCACAACACTAAAACTAGCCAGGGGTATTATTTCAATTCCTAGAGAGGGCAGTTGATATAGATGAGAGTCAGTGCTGTTAGCAGAGGAGACAGCAGCACTGACCCACACATTTTAACAAGGATGCGTGGACATGCAGGATAATTCTGGTAATCCTCATCAAAGTTACATGCACAAGAGGTGCGGAACTGGGCAGATGATGGTAATTGAACATGAAGACTACAGCAGAACATTTTCATAGTGTGTTTGAAGACATTAGAATAAAAGGCTTTAAATACATGGATGGTGATGGAGCTCATGTTTTAATTACCTTCTCAAGGATTCTACAGTTCATGTCTGAAGCCAAATTGCAAATCTGTTACAGCCTAGATTGAGTTGCATTAGACAAAAATGCCTTCTATGCACAGCTAGTGTTTGGTTGCGTACCATTCAGCTTCCTAGCAGGCATGGCACTTGAATTTTACGGGCTGAACCTGTGTCACTGTCACAAATGTACTGCCATTTCCTGATAGCATGAACAATGTATTTTGAATTTTGATCTTCCATATTGTTATGAAGGAAGATGAGTTAGACATCCAAAACTGTGGCATTTCTTAGTTTCATCTAACAGAAGATAAGCTGTAGAGGAGTATTATGGATCCTTTGCACAAGAAAAGGGTACTGTTCACATTCCTTTTGAGAAAAGATTTAGTATGTATGATACAATCCCTGATACAGGTGTAGAGAACACACATGAGCCTCATTTTCCAAGGCAATGGGCAAATCTAAAGATGCAGTCTGATATCATTGCCGAGATAAGCAGCAGTTACTGGACAGCAGCCAGGCAGATAAAGCTACAACATGATCCGAAGCAATATTGCTAGTGTCCTTCTGGAATGGAGACTTTACCTACCACCAGTAGAGAAACACAGTAGATTGAATACCTCTCTAGCTGCTTCATGCACTGGAGGGTGCTCTAATTGTGTAGCTGTGAATCCTCCATGAAAAGAGAATCCCTGGGCAGAGAAAACCAATACAAGACACATTGGACACCTGCTTCCATCTCTTCCTTGGCTGATTGGGTTTATTGTGAGTCATCATGTGAGCATCTTCCCATCCCTTCTGTCTCTGGCCATTGCCTACACTTGGTCCTCTCGCAGACTACGATTTAAACACCTAGCCATGAGGCACAGCAGCAGCGGCACTGTGTCTTTGCTGGAAGATGATCCTTATAAGGGTGTGCCCCAATGCTACAAGTGTTATGGACTCTCCCTCGAGACAAGCTAGAGATCTGACTTGATGTTTTAATGAAAAAGCAGCCTACGTTTAATAGTAGTTCATGTAGTCAGATTTAAAAAAAAAAAAATCCTCACTCCTCTCAGTATTTTCTAGAACTAGTTATCTTACTATTCTGATTTCTCCCTCTGTTTTGCTATTGCTCTGTTGGCTTTTTATCTTGCTGGAACAAATTTAAGACTCTCTTTATTTAATTGCTCTTATTAATATTCACATATTAATGCAACACATATTATTCAAGTTGATAACAATGTCTCTCTTCTAACAGTCTTAATTCAGAGAACGAAGATCCTAAGGAAATCAGAATGACATTGTTAAAAGTCAAAACATTATTTAATCTGTTTCCAGCTATTTTGGACCTTTTCAGGGTCCAACAACATTACGTGTGTTTGAACAGGACTAGAAATTATGCATAGTTTTCTCCATACCCATTAACTGCTCTTCCCGACCAAGTTGCCAGCACGGCATTTCAGAGAGCCCTTCTCCAAGTCCCTGCTTCTACCTTCAAACAGACCTTAGACTTTGGAAGTCTGAGAACAGGGTGGATTAAAATACAAGGAGAAAAACTGACCCAGAACCAAAGGGAGAAGCCATGTTTAAAGTGAATGGAGAAAGAACAAGCCAGTCTGACAGAGGTATCAAACAAGCCCTGCCTCGCATTTACATCGTAGAAAAGGAGAGTGTTTACCTTACAAAGGGGGTGGGAAGATCTTGCTTTTAATTTTCAGTTTCCCAACCACACTGGAAACCCAGGAACGGGCCACCACATCCCATAGAGCAGGAAGATGCTGCCACCTACAGGTGTGAGTGCCAGGAAGGTACCAAATCGCAACCGCTGGGTCCCCACTATGGGCAGAAAATAATACCGCGGTCGGAAAGGCCAGAAACCCATAGTTAGATGGTGCTTGCCACAGTGACGCTTCATCCTATTTCTTAACCTTCTTTCATTATTCCTATTGTTCAGAGAGTAATACAGGCATATAAACCAGCGCCTTCTACACAGGAAAAAAAAAAAATAAGAGGTCTTGCTTTGTAGCTTTTAGAGTGCAAGGATCCACTGCAGGAAACACAAGACCTCTTTGAATCCTCACAGCATGACACTTCCACTCCCATGATGCAGAGATTAAAGTAAGTTGTCCACGAATCCTGATCTAAGACCATCATGTCAACATTCAGAGAGGTCAAAATACCTGACAGGGCTGTGCTTTTGGCTTGCAAGTTATGGAAATTTGCATTTTTAGCTTTATGATGCTTATTCTTAGTTCCATGGCCGGTTTATAAGTATAGTTCTTTATAACAAGAGCTCAAGAAAGGGTAAACTGAGAAAATATTTTAGAAGAGGTTTGAAAAAGCACAAAAAAGCTTGGCAAGATTGAGGAGGAAAGTAGTTCATTACCACGGTTCACACAGAATCAGGGGTTTGGCACGTAGCTACCATACTCAGGGAACACATTTGGAAGGACTCCATTTTACAGAGCTCTCAGTGAAATATGGAAAGTGTCACCTCTTGGGCCCAGATAGTTTACAAGTTTATATTCCCGTGGCCATGCAATACTAGTAGTAAATACAAAACCAAACAAAACAGGAAGTCTTAGGAAAAAAACCAGCTCCTTTTATCAGAGCATTTTTCTCTGAACAGTGTATTTGACTTTTTTTTTTTTTTTAGATCACAATGCAAATACTGTATTATGTTTATTCAATAATACTCCCATCAGCATGCCAACCAGCACAACTTTTTGACTAGGGACACAGCAAACCTACAAGGTCTGCCAAACTTTACTCCCTTAAGGCATTAGGGGGTCTCTTGAAAGTAGCTGTGCTTTGAACTTCCCTGACTCCTGTGGGTTCTGTCTGATTAACTGATATTTTACATAACACTAGCAACCATCACCACAGTGAAAGAAAATAAAACAAGTAATCTACAAATGCAGAGGGCACCTTCTTCCCACATTGCTTGTTTCAAACAAACACAGCCAAATTACTCCGTTCTGTGTAAATAGTGATTGAGCTAGGACAGCCACTGGAGCTTGGTCTGCTACAACAGCCACATCTTGTGCTCCAAGTCTTCATTTTAAGAAACAAACCAACCCAGACCTAGTCCAAATTTTTATGGGGGCAGAGAGACTCCTAAGGTTGAATGAGACCTACCTGCAAAGGCAACCTGGCCTTTACAAGCACTCCAGAGACTAAACAGCATTATCAGCACTCCTGCAGGGAGATGGACGTGTGGAACATGTCTGCCTGCATGCTGAGCTGGGCAACCAGAGGCCAGTTCTACTCCAAATCCTGCAGATGCTTAGAGCATCCTGTAGATGCTGCTCCCCATGGCTGCATCCCCGGGACGGTCTGCACAAATGCCAGGACATCAGTTGAGCATCAGTTTGCAACATGCTCACCTTGTGTTTACTGGTTTCAGTTCACTGCTGCAAAAACTGAAGTAACATTCAATAAAATACATTTCTTGCCCCTCACTTCAGTGTACTTCTCTGTACACTGCTTATAAAAATAGCTGACACCAAGAGACAACTGCCACCCACATGCAGCACACTAGGGATCTCCGTAGCTAAAAGCATGTCATGCACCAACTTGAATAAAGGACTAAGGCTTGCTTCTAGTGGCTGTAATAATTCACACCTTCTCTATCAGACATAGAAGACTACCTAAAATACATTCATGCCAGTGGGCTACACTTGCAAATTACACCTTGCTGGGCAAAGAGATTAAGCCTACAGCAGTTGTAGGGTTTTTATACTCATACACAACCTTTATCTCACTGCATTTATCAAGATCCAGACAAATTTATCAGTGCTATTAATACACTAGCAAGGTGAATATATGCATTGTAGTAAGGGAAAAACAGACACTTTGCTGATTCTCATCAAATTAATTACTGATGGGTGAACCCTGGATTGAGTGAAGCTGCCAGTTATATTAGCATGAAGTCAAAGAAGAATCAGGCTTGATGCATAGAAATATAACACATTAAATTTAAGATAACAAATTCTGCCTTTAAAAATTCAGTGATGGTTTCCTTAACTTAAACTCACCTATACTGTGTTGGAATAAAACAGCAGCTTGCACATAAGCAATGCTGAAAACAGCTTACAGATTTGGGTAAGAAAATTCCTACTTGGATGCCATTCTCCTCATCTTGTCCAGCTGAGCAGAGCTGGAAAGTAGCTCTGCAAATGAAATGCAAGAAAGTGAATCAATTCATCTCAGCAAATATAAAAATACAACACTATTACATTGGTCAGGTTTTCCCCCGTATGCAACAAGCAATACATTCTATTTTCAATCTAGAGGATTTATTTCCAATTATGGAAGACAAAATGAAAAAATGCAGGTCCTGATACTGCAAGCAGCTCTATGCAGACAGACCACTGTGTCTGCATGAGTCTTCTGCCAGAATTACAGTCAAAAAGTCTAACAGAAAGAGTAAAACCAGCTTCAATTTATTCTCAGTCTGAGCTGGGATGCCTGGGAGAAGGCCATCTCAAAAGACATCCCTGTAAATTCACCTAGGTTTAGATCTGCAGCAAAACAAAACAACCCCCTGCAAAAACACAGCCCCTCCCCACTCCCCCAAGAAAGAGATTTTCTTTTGCTCCTGTTTCTACACACACCACATATTCAGACAGACATAAGAATTCATCGCTGGTCCAATTCATTGCTGTACATCACTGAGTGCTTTCAATCATTTATAACCAATTGTGGAAAGAAAACATCCTTGTTTGCTTCTTATGGCACCTACTGTAGCCAAAAATCAATTCCTCTTGATCCCAGCAGCCCGTCAGTGTGTGATCTAAAGCTCCAAAGAGCTTAACCATTCTTGCTTTGTAAGTTCAGTGAGAGACACTAAAATATCAAAACTTCTTTATTCTGTCTATCATTTAGTACCATTTAATACCACAGGACCATCTAAGCGTTGTTATTGTACTAAAAGATGGCATCAGCATTTTTCCATGCAGTGATGTCCCATCACTAAGAGCTTACCATTCATCCCCAGCTGAGCAGCAAACTGGATGCTTGATCACGACTGTCTAAGACTCAGTCCCCTCCTTACAGTTTCACATATTCTGAAGTACAAGGCAGACTGACACTTAAAACAAAATCAGAAAACCTCCATTCGTCCAAACTTTAGAAGTCAGTTACGAAGTCTCAGCAGATAGTGAAGTCATTTTGAGAAGCAAAACCCAATCCAACCCTAAACTTTATGGAAGTAAGAGGCCGCTGGAGTTTGGTAAGATCTACGTGCAGAGAGAGCCCTGGGCTTCACAAGCACTGTAACGGCCCACAACACAGACCAACGCACAGCATTAACCTCGCATCTGTGGGGAGACGCACAGATGCACACATGCCCAACTGGCCAGGCAGGAGCTAGCTCGGCTCTGAAAATTATCGAGATGCATTCAGGGAGGCTGCACCCAAGCTAAACAGCAGCAGCTTAGAGCTACTGGTGCTTTCCTTGGACAGTCTGCACAGATGCCAAGGAATCTGCTGCTGCTGCTGAAGAGTCAGGTCTTTAGTAACTAGAAAGCAAGGAAGTGATGCTATCTTGATTTAGATTGCGTCAATATTTAGTCAATACCGATTGGCCTTAAAAGTCCCATAGATAAACAGCTAGAATCTGAAAGCTTTGGATTTTAAGCTCTGGATGCAGCTGGGGGGTGGGGGGAGTATTCCTACATTCTTTTTCTTCATACTATCAGCTGCTAAATTTGAGCATTCCTTGCCATTCACACGCAACGCGCTTCTACTCATCCCTCCCCACTGTACAACTGGATCAAAGATAACTTATCTGAATTATCCCACAATTGTAACGGGGAATCTCCCTGTCCTGTACGTGCATTTTGCAATGTGACTCCAAGTTTCAATAGATTTGTCCATAATGCCCATGTCAGCTGATAAATGATTGAGTGCTTGGGGGAGAGGGAGTGGCATGAAGAGGGAGACTTACTGCTTTAATACCGGGGTTGTGTCTCGAGGCTTATATTGTCTGAAAGAGCTTTCATTTTGGCAATATGAACAAAGTTAAAACGCTACCTTACCACATTTTTCAGTGGCCAGAACTAACACAGCAGATGAAGTCACAGCAATACAAAGCACCTCTGCAGCAGTACAAGTGAAACTGTATTATTCACTTCATAGCTATATCAGTAAAATGGGGTAAACCAGCCCCTAATCTGCCCTTGGGTAAAAGGCAGGGAAGTGATACTGAGAAGTCTCCAGCTGGATCTAATAGGTCCCCAGGGGAAGTCATCTGAGCCTTATCTTTAACTCAGTTGAACCATAAAATGGGATGAAAGCAGACCTGAACAGAAGACAGATTCTGTATCTAAGCTGCTTGTTATGAAATTCCGTTACAAAATTTCAATATCAATTTGTGTGTCAATATTTTACAAAATAAAAGGAGCTAGAAGGAGGCAAAAAATGCAACTCAATTGGGATCAGAGAAAAACAGCTGCTAGAAATGAGATATTCTTTACTCATTCATTTCCACAGCCCAATCTTCGTTGAAGATTTTTAAAAAGGTTAAGATTTCAAAAATCAAGTTCAGGTATATCATTATCAGTAGCTTTACACTGATTAAAATCCTACTAATGCTAGGAAACAAAAATGATTTTACACAACTTTCATAACCTCCTTGAATGAATCTGCTCAAGGTCTGGAGTTCAGGGTCTTGCTTATACTTGTATCTCCTCAGGTACAATTTTCCCATTGGGGATCCAGTGGCACGTTGCATGGTCTAATACTGTCCCAGGTGCTTTCCCATGAGGGTTAGATCTTGGATAGATCTTGCACATTAGGTCTTGGCAGGTTAGATCAAGGATATGCTATGTCTCCTTCCATCTAAAAGGTAGAGTTGGGGTTTTTTGATGAAAGCTCAAGAGTGGCTTCCCTGCCCGCTGCCCTTACGCCATCCACTAAGTAACCTTATTTTCAAATGTGCCTAAGTGATGTCAACTTTGCATAAAGAATTTAAATGAAGCTGTCTAGCCCAAAATTTTTAATAACATTACTTTAGAGCTCCAAAATAAGGACTTAAGTCTAGAAATGTATTTAAAAACACCCCCAAGGGCATAGCATTTCAAAAGAACAAAACGTGAAAGCAGTACTTCAGACACTTACAGGGGAATACCCTGTCTCCAATTACTGCTTTGAGGCAATACCTGGTGATGCTCTAATGAAGACTACTACTTTGTTGACAAATTACCTATATATTGTACAACCCACATTAAGTTTTTTGCTTTTTGTTCATACTGTTGAAAAGAAAATCTCTTCTGATGCACACAAATGTGAAGCAGAAGAATAAGCTAGTACAAACTGTCAATAAATACATACTTTGAGAAATGGCTTCCTAGTTTATAACAGATTTATAGCTCTTATCTCAAGTTTCCAAAGTTCATCTGAATCTCCAATACAGGGAATTTCAATTATCAGTAAATCTTTTAAGCCATGAAGAAAACTCACTCAAAGAAGCAATGTCCCTTATCAGTGGAAGAAGTGATAAATCTGAAATAATATATAATTCATGATGACACATATCAAGACACTACAGCAAACACTGACACAAGATTTATTTATGGCATTGCTTTGCTAAGTGTATTCCCTACAGAACCATCTCCTCTCTTATTCTGAACCAAACACCTGCTTTGATAATGCACATCTCTTCAGAGCTGGGAAAAAAAGCAAATCTAATTCAGCAGCCATTTCTCATGATAGAAAACTAGTGGCCCCCAGCCAGCAACATATAAAAGTAAATGAAAATTTAAGTGCAGATCAAAAAGAAATGTGACACAGTATGGCTACTTTAAAAAATTTATGACCTCGGACATCAAGCTATCCATTGTCTAAAACATGCTAATATGAATGTTAAACTGTCCTTGGCTGGGGAACAAAGTTTCAGCTTGGTTCCTTCACAACAGGTTCCTCAGTCTTCATGGTTTAATACATACATGGATTCATGAGCTCTGAAGAAATTAAGAGTCTTCTCAAATCTTTCTAATATGGTCCAGGGAGTTAAGGGTCACAGACATCCTGTTCGGGAGGCATTTACGTTGCCACCCTGAAATTCAGAACCTGGAAGTACTCTGCAAATATTAACTAGAACTTGCAACACCCTTGGGAGCAAGGCCACTACCAGACAAATTTGAGAAGTGCATTAAATTTATTGACTACAGGTGACATGACTGGCATAACATATTACATGAGTCAGTATCATAATCCTTGAATAGTAAAAATAGATTTTGAGTAGTTAAAAATATCACTCAACAAAACTACCAGGGATAATGTAGAGTTTAAAAAAAAAACACCAAACATAGGTATATATTTGGGAAAAAAAAGATAAACTATTTCCTTGCCAAGGCCATTGCTGCAGTTCACCTTTGAATTAAAAATAAAGTCAGAAAAAAACAAAAGTAGCTTTGCTTCCACAAATGTTTCCTGAAGAACCCTGCAGGACAGACGCCGTCTTCTCAAGACACAGAACAGGGAAGTATATATTCCCCTGATCCTCCCCACACCATCAAACCTTGCCTCAGACATTAGCCAAACAACATACCTACAATGGCTGGCACATCAGAGTTAAACTAAGAAGAAACCAAAAGTTGGCACAGATGTTGCACGGGAGTTTCACACTGTTTCACCAATGATGGTTTTTCCTCTCATCTTTTTAGGTGAGTCGTACCAAATAATATCATTTCAAATGTTAATATATTTGGTCTGAATAGAGAAAATTATTCCAAGCCTGGCTGTGGTGCAGTCGAAGCAGCACTGTGCTCTGAATCCACCGAACAGCAGCAGATGTGCTGCTTACAAAGCCTGTTCAGACCAACCTGTGAGATACCAGGACATTAGAAGAACAGACAGGGCATTTACAGACTGGACAGGATTACATTTTAATGAAATGGTTTCCAATATATTTTTTTAAAGGACGAAGAAAGTGCCAGGATGGGTGTAGGCTGATGGAACAAAGAAATAGACGTGCAGACTAGAAAGATTTACAGAGAAGTCACACAAGGAGAAGAATAAAACTGATAATATACGTACTTGGGTAACCACCACAGTAGTTATATTGAAGTGGTGCAGCAGGAATCGCTATAATGTCTACAAAGAGGAGTGGAACAATAATTATATATATACATATACACACACACATACATACTTGTCCAGTTTAGTTAGGTTAAGGGCTGATTGAATCTGACAACGATCCTCATCCCTTCCCCCCTACCCCACCACAAAAAAACCCATAAAAAGATGAGTCCCCAAAGACACGCTGCAAATACAACAAACAGTGCAGCAATTCATGCCTTGTTCTACGTCAGACTGCCATTGTGAAGGTGAATTTTCACCCATCATCTTCCTGAAGGCATATGTAAAACAGTTTAATTCAGAAATCTGCATTCGCTGAGCATTTCTGTTCCCCAGTGCCCTGGACTGCCTTGATTGCCTTTTGCAGTGAGGAATCAAAAGCTCTATGACATCCACTGTAATCCAGTCCAGTTTCCCCTTAAGATTAGTGAAAGCCTGGTCATTTCTGGCAGGCTTTTGTGAAACATCTCCTCTGACTAGCATGGGCCACATTGATTTTTTTCCATAATAAAAAAATAAAGTAATAAAATTGACAATTCCTTGTCATCCTAATAGATCAACCTGCAGTTTTGGGGACACCCAGAGAAAAACCTCCGCATGAAGTTTTGGTCATGGTATGGAAAACCAAAACATAACATATGCATGTCACTACAGTAAGAAACACCCTGCACCTTGTTAGAGCAGCGTAACCAGACAACCCCATCCTCCTGTTTGATATTACAAAATGAAGCTAGACATGAAGGGCCCTTACCAGACAAGATGGATGTTCTGGCATTCACAGACGCGTACTCAGGTTCAAGCCTCTGCTCCATAAAGAGGTCAGGTGTCTGAGACTGAGGTCAAGCCAGTGAAGGTTTCTCACTCAAGTGTCACTACAGAAAGCTTTGAGAAATCAAAGCAACCTTCCACCTGGGACCACCAGACCTTGGCTCCCCAGTTCGTTACCTGCCTGTAGACAGTCTAGGTCTGGCAGTTTCAATCACCAACTGCTTTCCTGCATTTAAATTCAGTATTAATGGGCATACCTAAAACTAGGCACAGCTATTAGGTGATCCAAACTTGGCCCTTAACCAGTCAAGTGATCCTGTTTTCCATCTTTATAATGGCCTCGCAGACAAATGGTAAAAACAGTCCATTAGTAAGTGTGCATCATTTAGACTCTGTGATAATGGAGGCTGTATAATAAAGCTAAGATAAGAAGAGGCTAAGACATATGGTAGCAATGAAACTGTCTACCTCGCTCAGAAACAGAAAAATCTCTCAGCTAAGTATATCAGATAACTCTCACTAAAACAAAAACATTTTCTGGTGCAATTTTAACAGTAGATTACAGTTCATCCCATTACATTCCCAGGTGTTCACAGTTTTAAACTGGCACAAAATGACCTGTAGCAGTATAACCTATTCTACTTCTGTCCACGAGCCATGAATAAAGGGGAACCTTAAACTGTAAAACCGAAAATCAGTCCAGTAAAACTTGTGTAAACCAGCTCATAACCAACCTTAGAGGGGAAGGGAAGGAACCTGCTCGCATCTCCAGCTAATCTTAATGTGTCCCTGGAGAAATTCACCTTACCTTCTTCTTCCTTAGTCAGCTGAACAATAAAGGAAAATAAAGTTGCTCCTGAATAAAATGTATTCTGTATTCAAGCTGCTTTATATCATATTAGGAATTTTAAATATGAAACTATGCATCAGCATATTACAGAATAAAAGGAGCTAGAATACGAGGAAGAAATATTCATCTGGCATCTATAGGAACAGAGGATCAAGTGACAGATGGAAAAGGGGAATCAACTCCAAACGCTGGATAACCTTGTCCGTCACTAGCCTCAGAATCACAGCCTGCAATTAGAGGGTTCCGAACAGCAAAACACACTGCACTAACAAATACAGTTTCATTGGCAGCAATAATTTCAAGACAAGGACAACATCTGATTTTAGTGATTCTGTTCCTTGGATGCATTATTCTATCCCTTCCCCCTCTCTTCTTACAGAATAAACAGAGTCCATAGAATCATCCCATGAGTTACTCTTGTTCTTGAGAGAAAAAATAGCAACTATTCTCTTGACTTCCAGCAATAGAGCACTGACTTCTTACATACGTGGGTGTGTCTAGTTTATTCAGTATGCATTCATGGATTGAAACTTTGGAGATCTTTATTTTATAAACCAGTTAAACATCATAAAGAATGATCACTTAATGTCTTGCTTTTTAACAACACTTTCCTTTTAAAGTTATGATAACAAATTACCTTTCCAGAATGTCCAAGGAAAACTGGGAAGTGCTGGGAAAGAAATTTCTGAGACCTCTCATCACTATGTTCATGACTGAAAGATCATCCTTTCATGCAAACTGTCAGGTAGGACTGTCTTGATGATGGGACACATGAAGTGTTGTCCACTAGTGTGTTTGAAAAGCCAGATAGGTTTCATAAGACAATAACATTACTGAGTTTCAGACTGGATGTTTTAAGGACTTTGTCAAGAGATAGCATTCCCCATCTCTTCTCTTTCAAAAAAAAAAAACCCAGACAAAAAAAACCCCAACACAAAAACTTCAGAATAATTTGGTTAAAATGAAAGAACATCACCACTGAAATCGCTATGACAGATTTGAAATAAAATGCTCAAAACAAGCTTAATTTTCAGCAAACATTGTGCAGGTGCTACATAGATGACACATTTCTTACACCATCATAAAAATGATAAAAGGCCCACAATGGAGGTATTCAAACAAGCAATAACAAGAGATCACCTTCAGAAAAGTCACTCCTAGTCTTTAGGGTTTTGGACAGTTATTTACATGCAAGGGAATGAACTAAGAACTAAACTGATATGAAATAGTTTTAAGTTTTGAGATAGGTACCACACTAGACAATGCAAAGACTTTCAAGACATTTTCCTATAGCTTCACTGATGTGGGATGCTTCTCTTTTTCTTATTGACTTGCTTGTCCCTCTGACATAACAGAACAGCACTAATTCACGCTAACAACTGGGAGGCCAATTGCAAATTAGCAGACCTTGCAAATTAGCAAGTAAGCAAACAAACACTGTTAAAAACCCAGTCAAGGGTATCACAGCACATCATTTACTTTGTTCATTTATTTTTCAAAAGTGTAATTTAGTCTCCTAACACTCCACAGCATACCAGTGAAAGCAGTGGGCAGAACAAGCACAAAAGCCCCCACCATCAATGTCTGTTTATTGGTTTTTGCAATCTTTTCCACTCAGCCTGTTTGAAGAGCTAAGGTTGTAGTCCTAGAGACATTTAGGAGAATAAAATCATAATGGCACCGCTACTGTGTGCCGGAATCTGCACATAAGTGGTGCAGGCACACTGAATGTCGGCAGATGAGTAAGGTGCCTTCCAGTCCACAAGCAGACACCAGGTGCCTCGTTCAACCAACAGCAATCAGTATTTGCCACAAGCAATTAGTTATTTGTAAAGTAGAAGTCACCACAAAGAGTTTAGACTAAACCATGTCAGTATAACTTATCCGTTGATTTATTCTGATGGTGACTAAGTCCATAAAAAGATTAAAAGGCCATTTGCAGATAATCTGCAGCAGGATGAACGGGGTAGATTCACAGTGTCAATGGCTAGCTGCACCTCTCCTGTTCTGATGGCAGCATAACCATAAAGGTAACTATGAACACTGTTCTGCATGCAGTTATTAAAACTGCAGAGAATTGGGGCAGTACAAACAAGGGGGGGTGTGAGACCTACCAAGTTTGCAGCTTTGCAAGGCTGGAGACATTTTCACGGTATGCATTTTGCATCAAGGATTTAATCTGTACATTTAATTCAGGTGGTTTTGTTCTTATTTCTCCTCCCAGCTCTCTGCTGGATTTTTTTAATAGTAAGAAGCTATGACACATGGTACAATTTCCAGGTTGGTGTGTTTGTCAGCAAGATGGCTTGTACTGCTCAGCTCTGACTGCAGGCGTGTATATACTGGCAGTGGGCTAAAAATTTTAGCTGCATTAAGGCACTGCCGTACCACCTCAGGTCAAGTGGGAAATCTTTCGCCAGCTCTCCTGCAGATGGGATGAAGGAAGAAAGAGCAAGTTTTCCTCTCTTTTGGTAAACCTAATGGCTACAATAGCCCTGTTAGACATCTATTCTACACCTGGATGCTGGAAACCAGGCTGGTATAGATCAGCCCAGCAAGGAGCAAAAAGGTGCTTTGTGTTGAGGACCTCTGAATTGCAAGTTGACACCTGGCTCTTCAGAGGCACTTCCCTCAACTTGTGTTAGAGCCCAGGGCTCAGCCTCTTCCCCGTCCTGCCTTTTGCAGCTAATTTGTTCCACAGCAAATTACTACTCTGCACACATCTTCTTTATGAAAGGGCCAGATTAACCTTTCTGCTTTTCTCCACTTCCAACATGGAGCACCTCACTTGAAGAATCCTACAGTGCACACCTTTCCTTTAGACCTTTCTGTTCAGGGGCCCAGACTGAGACCCTGGCTGGTTTACAATTTCGTAGCCCCTCCTAGGCAGGTGAGGAACCTTCCTCATTCGTGTTCTAGCTTCAGGAAAGGGAGCAAAAATAACTGAAGCCAAATTTTACTCCATTCTTTGCCGTCTCCCTCATTTGTGGTTTTGGGGGGGGGGGGGGGGGGGTGGCTTCGTGTT
>NW_008795035.1:2479170-2510519 GCF_000699145.1 Aptenodytes forsteri
GGGGGTGCCTCATCGTATTCTCAACACACATTTTTTCCTCTTTTGACCATCTTTTGACCATTCCTCTCTTTTGACCTTCCTAGTGTAAAACAAGAGTTATTCTGCCATCTTAGAGTTTTCACAACACCCATGCAACTCAGCCTTGCCTGCCCTCCTCAGTCCCTATCAGAACAGGCAACTCTCTCCCTTCAGCCAACTTCCTACTGTTTGACTCAACTTTTTAAGCTCAAGGGAGCCGCCAGGATGACTTGCGAGCCTCAGATCTCCTGATCCTTCTTGACTCATGCTGCAATCCTCTACTAGTCTGCTGCATAGATGCTAAATATGCTTTAACATCTATTTTCAGAAAACAAATTTCTATGATAAGTGTTTCCTTTGTGTCTCCCTTTTTCTCCTTAGATACCCCACTGCCTTTGGAGCATGTAGCGTTAAGATTCAAATTAAAGCATTTTAACACTGATTTTCACCACCTCCAGCAAAAAAATAGCACCTGTAATCCGCCACCCCATGTCCACAAAGCAAATAAATCTGGAATTTGTAGGACCTGGACTGAGGTCCACAAAACAGTATTAGGCATTGCCTCAAGTGAATTAAATGGGGGGTAGAGGCTAATCCCTCCATCAACCTAATCCAGTGAACTACTCTAAAACTCCCTCTTTTCCAAACTGATAGCATAGCTGGGATGCAAATGACTGATTCAACACTAAAACTCCCAAGCAAAATTGCAACCCAGAAAGATTTTATTTATTTTCTCCTTTGGGTCCTAGTCTAAAGTAACTTTTCTGCTGGATCAGAGTGGGCTGTTTGTAGCTAGAAAAGCTCTTCTCTAATCTCATTATCCATGAAGTTTGATCACTTTTCGCCTACTCTGAAGTAACTTATACCAAAGCAGAACTGGACACATGCCAAGAAGTATAAAATACTAGTGTTACTTTGGATGAAAAACTCTCCCGGTTCTGTCAAACTCAGAACCTCAGCACCCTTCCTGAGAGATTCTGCAGCAGATTCTCCCTGTTTATGTGCTTACAGATTTTTTTGTTATTGGTTAAGATTAAAATAAAATTGTCCTGAATATGCTTTAAAATTCAGCCTTCTTTCTCAGGACTTGCAAAATAGCTGTAAAAAAAAAAAAATAGGCAAAGGGCAAATCCTGTACCTTCTAAACCTTTTTAGGGTACCTCTGTGCCCAAAGTCATCTGCCTTCAAAGCCATTCCAGTGTGAAGATCCCCTCCATCAGTATCTGGTGGCATACACTTAAAACAAGCTGCCACATGTTTCCTATGACATCTCTTTTACAAACACATTCTTATACAGTTGTCACTAAAGCCCTGCACACTCTCAAAATGAAACAGTCCTACATGATTCTGTCAAATAAAGCCTCTTGCTATGATCTTCCAGCAGTTGTTTCCTGTAGGTTGAAAACATTCTGTCTCCCCTCTTCCGTTTTTTTTTTGTCTTGCAATTCACTGTATTTTTACATCACCAGCAATATCACAAGGTACCAAAGCTGAACCCAGCTTCAGCTTTCAGGGTGAAAACAGTCTCTTGCTTATACTTTGGTCACCTCAAAAAGAAAAGCCAAGAGACATCCTCTTTTCCTGCACCTCTTCTGCGACATCCAGTTACACTGCAGGGGCCCACGGGGGGAGCCGGCAGGAGATCCCTGGCCCACATGATGCTTCATTCTCTGCCACTTCAAGTAGAAGTGAAACCTTGTTTTGGCATTCCTTGAACTTTTAAACCTGCAAGCTTCTAGGCTTTCTTATTCCTCAGAAGCCCACCACATGTCAACAGATGAACAGTGTTTTCTTCTTAAAATGCACCCAGGGACTCTACCTGGCAGCAAGGACTTTAGTAAAGAAATAGTATTGAGCTATACTTCCTACCTCCCCACAGCCCTCTGAACTACATTGTGTTTTCATGCAGCTGCAAGGGGAAACCGGAACCTCTGGGAACTATAATAATATAAATTATCATCATCATCTATTTACTGTTCACAACATTTACAGATATATATATTTTTTTAAAGTAAAATCCAAATAGGGATTCCACTTTATAAAGGGGAATTTAAATTACAACCAGCAGCTTATGAACTTTGTGATCAGTAGGTAATACAGCAGAGACATGCATTTCTGGAGAAAGTCTTAAAATTAGCGTGGTTTGTCATTCCAATTTAATAGGGCCAGATCCTTGGCTGGCATAGCCTAATACAGCAGTATTGACTTAAATTAGTCTGTGGAAATGGGCATAGCTTCAGTTATTCCAATGCCAGAAGGGGTCCATTATGCATGCCTAAGTCAGTTCCTTTTTATGACACACGCCTGAGGAGGATACCTATTAATTCCCTCATCAAGCCCAATAAAACGTTGTTCTTATACTATCCTAGAGTCTGGCTTACTTACAAAGTCTGGAAAACCAAAAGACTGATGCCCTTTCCCAGTTTATACAGTGCACTGCTCGCGGTGTCAAACACTCATACCACGGAAGGCAAAAAAGGCAGCAAGGGCTCCCCGCCTAACCCTCCCTTTTCTCTCATAACGCTCCCTGTGCTATTCACATGCCTTCTGCCAGCCCGTCCTGAAGAGAGAAAAACAGCAGTCCGCCACAAAAGGAGCCCCGACTGAACGCACCGTGACTTCATTTCACCCTGTGAGCTGCCCAGCAGCAGCGTGGCTGTTGTGCGATTGTCTAGATTGCTTCTTAGGGAACGCCTGTAACAGGTATTCTTGTTTAGCCATTTCTGCAAAAATCCCAGGCTTTGTTACACAGTTGGGCTTGCTTTGAGAGCTGGCTATTGATATCCCCTTGGAAGAAGCTGTGCTGCAAAGGGAAGCTCAGGATGCACAGCATCTTCTAGCCCCTCAGCACTACAGCCAAGGCAGGACAATTGGGGTGCGGAGGGCACAATTTCATTCAGCTCATACAGTAAATTGAGTCAGGTTTAAGGAGTGGGGTGGTTATTTTTGGAGCAGATGCTAGGATGATAGTGCACGTCCTGCCTGTATGTTCAAGTCTGACCTATGAGTCTATCTTTGCAGCAGTATATTCATCCAACATGATAACAATACTAAAGTCAACCAGGGAAAGTTTTTTAAATATATATTGGATTCCTGATATCCTTGAGGAAATTATTTTGACCTTATATTGCTGAAAGTTCTCCCACAGTTATACTGCCAGAGCTCCTTTGCGGCATATAAGTTTATTAAAAAAAATGCCCGTTGCAGATTTTCTGATCAGAACCTAGTAATGCAAGTCAGAGGCTTCTGTTCAGCTGATTCAGTGATAGCTGTCTTCAGTAGGGAGAAATTACTTTTGTGTAAGAAGCAATACCCAGCTTGTTTCAAACCTCAGCCTCTGGCAAATCTGTCATAGCAGGAGACATTCCCTGTTTCTTTGACAGATTGGCCTGCGGCTGAAAGTTAATCTAACATGTCAGAAAAAGTATACAGTAGGTAAAGAAAAAAGCCAAAGCTAACCCTCTCAGCATTTTACATCAGGGTATATTTGAAAGAAACGCTCATTTATAGACAGTAAAAATATTGCTCTAAGTCTTCAAATTAAAAGACAAAGAAGGCATAAAGATATGCTAGCAATAAAAAATAAGCTTAAAGAATGAATGGACTGGAATCTGTAACCTACACCAGGGATAAAAAAAAAATACTACCACCAGCTAAGTTCCAAGACTGCTCATTTTTGCTACTACAGATCAATTTTCTTTCTCCTTATCACTCAGAGTACCAAATTAATAACTGGTTTCAACTGTCATGATGCATAAAAGCATAAATTTTGGCTACTACAACAATCCAATAAAAAATTAAAAAAAAAAAAAAACACACCACACTTGCCAATGCTATCAATATGTAATTTTGTTGTTGTCATTGTTCTATATATCACTCCACTCAGCAGCACAAATTTGCTTCAGTTTCTCTATTCTTTCCTGCTGATAAGGTCCCTAAAGTTATATAAAGCATCATTCTTAGAAGCGCACAAACACATAAACACACCAAAGCTTTTGCTTTAAACTATAACCCACATCGTAGGCAAAGTCAATAGGATTGCTGCTGGCTAGCACTAGTCTTAGAAAGCCAAAGCGAGCCAGAACTACATTCTCTGTGGGGAATGTAGTTTTATCAAAAGTCTAAACATTTTGCAAGAATAGTTCAATGACTGAACTCCCTTGACAAGTATTGAAGCAAGAAATGTTTATGTTATTTTGTTCCAGTGATTTGATTTTCAGTTGTACCAAAACTGTAAGATTACACTTATGATTTTACATTAGTAAAATGAAAATACTGGAAGTCCCCAAAATTACTTTCCATTCAGTGAAAAACCTTAGAACTGGGGGGAGAGGGACAGAGAGAGGAAGGATCTGATACAGAATGAAAACACATTTAGCAGTGTGAGATTTTCCCAGGGGGTTGTACTTCCAGGCAGCCACATCCAGACCATTAAAACAGGATGAAATACCGCATGCTTATTGCTATTCTAAACATGTAAGGAAAATTCCATAAAAACTTCTCATGTTGCCAACTTTCTTAGGCAAAGCAACACTCCTGATTCATCTATAAAGTGTTTATATTAAATGGCTAAAACTGCGAGAAGGGAGTGTGGTAATCTTTAATCTCTGTACCATTTTATAGCCTAAAAAGAATACAAAGAATGAAGCAACTCACCAACCAGCCTAAAAGTTGTGTTAAGGCTCTGAATGCCTTTTCTCATTGTCACCTGAAGTATCATTTTCCACTTTTCAAGTCTTTAACTTCCTATTCCAATACCCTGACAGTTTTTCTCCTAATCCATTAATGCCAAAATAAGGGCAATTGTTAAAGCAAAGTGTGTTTTGTACCAGATGCCATTTGACGTAGTTTGGTTATTTTTCATTCCCCTGTGTGCTGCGATGGAAGGTCAGCCGGTCTCTACAGCTCTGCTCCCTGCTGGACACTCCTGCACTCGCACAGCTATGGACAAAGCAGAGTTCACATGCAATTTTTGTTCTCCGCACAAAGCATTATGCTGAAACAACAGAAGCAGGAGGCCTGGGCTGTATCTGGAAGGAGGCAGCAGAGCCAAGCCAGGAGATGAAGTAGCCGAGAAGGCGAAAGGCAGCAGGAAGTGCAGGGAACATCTAGAGGGGAAGGCACCACCTCAAGCCCCTTTACTGCTTTTTCCACCCATGCACCTCCTGGCTTGGTGGTACTCCGAGTCCCTCCTGACCTCATGTGACAGAGTGGCTGCCTGCCCCGCCACCTCTCCCTGCTTTTCAGTCTTAGGTGAAAGAAAAAGTGGAAAATGAAGAAAGTGAGTGAGTCTAAAGCAAGAGCGACAGCAGAGTACTTATGGCTCAAGCAAGCCTGGGAAGCCACTCCAGACACCCAAGAGATGGGGAAATCAGGCCAAGCCGGATGAGGAGCAACACTCAGGACAAGCATGTAACATCCCTCTTCTGCAGGGCACCTTCTCTCTCAGCCAGTCTTATCAATCACAGCACCCTCTGCCCTGCCACCTTCTCCTAGTGGCTCTACAACAGTGGATCAACTGGGCACCTCCCACTGTCTTTACAAGTCTCAAATAAGGATGACAGTGGGGGCAAGGAGAAAGGAAGAAAGTTAAAAATGTTTGAGAACCAGAGTCTTACTGGTTTCTACAGTGACTAAATAAATCCTGAATGGAATGCTTTCCAAATACTGCTTAAGCACATCTTTTGTATCTCTGAGGATGATTTCATGAATGGCTGAAAGCACCTTGAAAAAAATAAAACACTGTTTTGAAAAATTGACCAGGCTCATATTAATCTAATAAACGGCAGCTTTCCAGCCCGATAGCTTCATAATGGGTATCTTGGCCTTTCGAGAGTCTTTTTTTTAATCCCTCAGAGAGCATATATGTGCAATTGCATGTGAACTCTCAGCCTTGGGAAGGAGGAGGTTCCACATCATGTTTTGCTGCTAGCAAGCTGCTTCTCCTAATGAATGCACCAATCTTCATCCTTCCCATTATGATTTTTCAGGGGAGTATTTGTGAGAGCAGGCATGAAGAATCACATCTGCTTTTGTGTGTATTTTGTTCCCCTGAAGTTTTGGGAGAAGCTACAGCATATGAAGAAAAAAACGTTGAGATTTCTTCTTCAGGTGAAAAGAGAGAAACACAAGTATTAACAGTCACCCATCAGTGTAGTTCCCACAATAGCCATGGAACGAGTTCCACTTGCATACCGTGTGAAACAACTTTCACAAGCTAAGTTCAAGCTTCAAGAGACAAAATTTCAGACTTTAATAGTACAGAAAGTCAACTTCAGTTCCTCTTTTAGATGAGCTCTCCTGTGGCGCACTTGTAGCACTGCACTGACAGATGATTTGAATGAGCCTATATCATAGAGATTAGGGATTTCTCAAACTTCATTTCATATTATTGCTCAAAATAATCACTAAATACTTCATTTATACTCCAAGGCATGACAGTCAATAATTTTGACAGAGTCATCAGCAAGCAACAGGATCATATTATCAGCTAATCGTCACTGCCAAACTTCAGCATCACACAAGTGGAAATACAGGTGTTCATATAGAGAAGACCAGACACACTTCACACTAGGCTGAAGCCTTTGCTGATCTGCACACATACTCCTCACTGCAGCATACTGCAATAATCTAGGTGGAAGCCACTGCAGGGGCAAGCATGAAAGCTGTGTGAAGAACAGAGGTTTGGTTTCATGAAAGGTTCTAAGCTTTCAAACCTTCGTCTTTCTGCCAAATCTAACTGGAAATTTATGAAAGTTTCCCGTAAAATTATTACAACTCAATCTAAATGTCTGTTTTTCACTTCAGTTATATGCTGTACATGCACAAAAAAGCTTTAAAATGAAAAGCTGCTTCCAATTTAGAAGGGGGGGAGAGGAGAAGAGAGAGAGGGAAAAAAACCCAAAGAAAATAACTTTCAATTCCCAAAAGGTGAAATGGGAATGACATTACCAGAATTTTTTCTAATTTTCTTCCAAAACAATGTCCCTAATCAACCTAATTTGGCAAGACATTTTGGTTCATATGAAGCACTTAGCCCAGGAAAACATGCTTCTGTCAGAGTTTTGGACTAGCTTCGGCAGGCCTACTACTCCCCAGAAAGAAGTGCTGATACGCTACTGTAATGAACACTGTGGCTGTTGGTTTCTGGAGAGAAGAAACCACGTGAGCTACATAAACCCAAACGAGCAAAAAGAAATTAAAACAAGACTCTTCATCTAGAAGTTCAGTCCAGACATGATCGTTGGCTGTGCAGCCGTCCTGCTCCACAAGGAGCTTCCAACCACCAAATCAGAGGAAAAGAGAAGTTGTTGGCCAGGGAGCTACGCAGTATGCAGAAATACTGTAACTTGAGGGTGTCTCTTAAAGGAATAACCACTGAGTGCAACTCAAAACCTTTTAAGCCCTAATCATCTACTTAGGAATGGACTACAGCCTCTGGCACCTTATGAACCAGCTGTTATCATTTTACGCATCATATATACAACAAGGCACAATCTAGTTACTGTGTCCCTCTTCCCCATGTGAGGCAAAGGGTCTAAAACAAACTTCACAAAGGTTCTTTCCTTTCACTGAGAAATACCAGCTTTATAGAAACTGCTGCCAGCTACAAAAGCAAGTCAGATTGGCATCAACAGAAGAAAAAAATATTTCCCCTTAGGATACTGTTCCCAAACACTCCCAGCAAAACCCTTTTTCTTCTAAAGGCTTCCTCTTGGGATGAAACAAGTCCAGAGCTTTGTCCCCTGTGGACTGGCATTTACAGCAAGAGCAGCGGAGCTCATTTGAGGAGTCCTTTGATTCCAGGAGAACAGTTGCAGTGCTGTCAGCACAGCACATGTGACTTCGCATGTGTCTGAGTAAGAAGGGAGCAACAGATGTGAAGAGGAGATCACTGCAATAGGGAAAGGATCCTGTTTCTAGCCTGAATGCACAGAAGGTGTCACAGTGCAGCTTGCCCTCTGCTTCAACACTCCTTGATTTTGGTTTCTAACATCACAGGCTAAATCAATTTCCCCCTTCTGGACAGAGCTGGAAGAAAACCTTAAGTAAAATGTCTTTGTCATAAAGGATATTACTCCCCTGCAGTGCCAGATGGGTCCACAGACATGCAATTTATCCAATATCAGGAGGTGAATATGGGGTTAGCAAAACCATTTTCTTACTACTCTCTTAAGCCTTTTTTGCTTTTGCTATCCCAGGCTAAGGTTCATGATTTCAGGCTTTTCCCATATTGCAAGAATTAAAATCCTGAGCAAGTATACAGGACAGGAAGGGAGGAACGGCACGTGCTGAAGAATATTAACCTGAATTAGCTTTCAAAATTGAATCATTAAACAGAGCCCATCTGCAAACACTTTCAATCAAAAGTAAAGTATTAACATACTTGTGAAGGGAACTCGATCAAATTATAACCACTTTAGTTCTGAATAAGTAATTAACTAGATTTGCATGAGCTGAACAGCCCATAACTAGCAGCAGGGAAGCTGGTGAGAGGGGCATCCAGAGGAAGTGGGGGAGGCTTCTCTACACACGGGGAGGGAGACTGTTTAGGACACGGTATGGATCAACATGCAAGGGGTCTGCACCACTCAGAACCTGCCCAGAGGAACCTGGCAGCTTTAGGATCAACAGCCATGTGCTTCTAGAGAGAACAGAGCAGATGCTGACTGCAAACTGTCCCCTAAGACTCTGGTAGCCAGTGGCTTGGACTGAAACAGGGAGTAGGCATCATTTCATCCAGGTATGGGGGTGGAATCAGATGGGTTAAGCCAGCCAACATTACAGATTTGTGACCCAATCTTCAAGGCACACAAGCTGGCTGTAGCCTTCCCTTCGGGCGATCTAGAAAGAGAGAGGGAGTTTGCAGAACTTCATGACAGTTAGGAACAAGTAATTTAAGACCAGATCCCTGATTAAGTGTGACGTCTTCCTTAGCCGCACAATTCTCTCTCTATTGATACAGTAGACACAATTCCTTTGCTGGAGTTTGTTTTGTCCAACTCAAGGGTCTATTATTTTCCAGAAGACAGAACACCCATACATGAGGGAGCGTGGAGTCTCAGCAGTATCAAAGAACCTGCGCTCTCATCCGCACACAGGAAGAAACTGCACTGAATACCTGACGGTATCAAGAACTGGGGAGAAAAAGAGGGAAGAGACTTTCCTTGGATTCCTACTACTGCAACAGGAATACACCATCTGTACTGCTCCTACCCCAGCTCACCTTTTTGGCTCCTGAGAGCCAAGTAGCTTAACACCTTTCCCGAGCAGGAAGGTAACAGTCTTTGTTGTCTAGAGAGTGTAGAAAATTAAGGGGATAAAGTAAAACTATTCTTTGGTTTGAAAACTGCCACACCTAGGGAAATACCAGCAGAGATACCGGGGGAAGAAACCGCTGGGTCAGGCTTACCTTCTGCCCACACCTGGAAGGTGTTTCTGCAGGTTTAAGGAGCAGATGTGTTGCTGTTAGAGAAAACACACATCCTGTGCAGGTAAATAGCACTCAGCTGAATAAAATTCCTGCTCCTCATTGGCAGACAAAATGCATTTACCCCAGTTATATTTTCACTGTTTTCCTGCAATTTTGGAAGAGCAGTAAAGATTTGGTGCACATCCTGTTTAAGCCCCAATGCTTGCAAGTAGTCAGAACATCAGAAGTCTCCTGACTAACCCAGTCCAGTTTTGCCTAACCATTACACGACACTAATTAAATGCAGGGCCACATGCTTCAGCCTTCCCTCCCCATCACAAACAAATATACTGCTCACACACAATAACATGATAAGGGGGAGGGACAGCAGAAAGGAGACACTAGGAGCAGGCTACCCCAGCTAAAGAACCACTTCTTTTGCCTACAGACCTCTTCCAAATTATCCTGGGAAGCTGGCCAGATTAATTACCCTGGTAGACCACACACAGCCCATGGGTAAGCAGCCTTTGCCTTGAAAAACTGACTTGAATTATGAAACTCTCTTTCTTGAAAGCATTGTCAAAGGTGCCAGGCTTGAAAAATAATGGTGCGCAACCCTACCTTCATTCAGCTGCTATGTTTTGAGTTGTACTAGTTTAGGATGCAGCCTATTGCACCACGTTAGCAGACTGCTGTTGCAGGGGGAGTGCAGAGCTGTAGGAGGGAAGTTACAAAACTCACCAGATCCTAGCCTGCTGGCTGGATGACTTCCAGAATACGGAGTCTGTTTTAATCACAGACACATGTATGCATTTCCCACCATACTTTGAATCTCCCTGCCAGGCCCACTTTTTACGAATGAGTAAGGTATTTAAACCAGCAGGAATCCTGTTTTCACAAGGTCCAGAAATGGGGGAATTCCTGTGAATCTCAAATCCTGCCAGGTAAGAGAAGCCAAGGGACCACACAATGCACATTGGATGGGGGCTGAGATTACTGTTAGCTCAACAAGCTCCTGGGGAGCCAGCATTTTGTCAGTCATGCACTTTAGTGTTTGTTTCTGGAAGCATCCTTTGAATATCATGTAGAAAGGACTATAATTTGACTGCAATGCAAAGTTGTGCTTTCTTCGGGTACCCAAAGTGCTAAATGACCTTGCAGGTAATCCAAAGCAGCACAGCTGTACTACCAGTGCCTCCCAAGTGCCTTACTATGGTAGCGATCCTGTTTCTCTACAACCACACAGCCTATGGGCACCATCTGATTTGGTACGGGTTGGAGCTGCTTTAAGGTGGACCTCGCTGTTCCAACCCTTTGTCCTTACACTATAGTTCACGGAACACTACATACACCCCTGCGTGAAACACATGGATGTGGATTAGTTTGATCTAAAAGTGAATCGTTCTAAGGTGCTGGACTGTGAAACGGAGCATCTGTGTTCCCTTACACCAGCTCTGCTGCAGGAAGGCAACCTCTAGCAGAGGGACAGTAGCAAATCACTGCAGGGCAATGACATCTAAATTGCTGCAGCTGTTTGTTCGGGCACACAGAAGCCACAGCAGTCAGTCTTGTGTCAGCAAACAGCAACGGGTTTGATGACTCAGTAGTGGGCACTTCAGGCCACCGAAGGAGACTGAATCCAGCCACCCCGAGAAAGAGGAGTGTTAAACAAAATCAGGGAAATTTAGGGTCCATGAAACAGCTTGGATGAGAGGAGGAGATTTAGCCCAAGGTAGTAACCTGCAGGTCTACCATTAGTAAGAGGACTTAAACATCTTCCAAGGTTGCCTCCTTAGACATGGAAGAGGATTGCTGCTGAGGACATACGGACCACTTCCCAACTTTATTTTCTGCACCTTTCAGGAATGTTTTCTCCTTGTCTATCTGAATTCATTTTCACAAAGGACTTGACAGTCTAGCATAAGTTTGCTATACTTAGTTTAGTTCTTGCTAATTACATAGCACCTCAGCAATTGATTGTACACTAGTCAAACCCAGAAAGAAGTTATCTCAGTCAGAAATTGTTTGCAGCAAACCAATGAGTAAAACTTCAAATCAATGTTTGTAATACTTTTCTCACTGCTGGTGAAATTGCAGACAACTTAATTAAGACTATCTTGTTAAAAGCTGAGCAAAATCCTCTGCCAGAAAGGAGGCTTGAAGGTGTGTGGAAGAAAGAACATGATATACGAGAAAGGCAGTACCAGTCTTTTGGTTGCCTACCATGAGAGGGTAGCAGGTGGTTCAGTGGAACAAATACAAACATCCTAGGAAAAAGAAGTTTTGTTTTCTGAAGACAAAAAACTTTTTCCCATGCCAGAAACATCCTCCAAGAAAGTCTTGCTTAATAAAACTGCAAATGCAGTGAAAGCCCCTACTGTCTTCCTGAGAGGGCAATAAAAGTCTTAAGTCATCAAGGAGAGTCACGAGAAAATAGTCACTACAGTGACTCTCAACTGTCAGGACATGAGTTAAAATAGCCCCCTTCCATTTCAAAACTTGAGTCAAGGTTGACAAAAGCTGAGCAAAAGGCTCAACAAATACAGATCGTCTCTGGAATAAGGGAAGAAAACAAAATAAATCAAGCCAAAAATCACCAAGCCAAAACCACAAGAGATAGGCCAAGCTAAGCAAGACGAGGCTCAACTTCAACCCTGACAACAGTCAGGCATGACCACTATCAACACTACACACCTTGAACAATAACTGAAGCATTTGGCATCAACCCACCACTCAAGGAGCTCACTTTCACTGCTCTTGAGTGGAAGATCCAGAAGCAACGAAAATATGAGATTCTTGAACTTCCAGCCACAGACAAGATGAAGAAACACAGTAAAAGCACAACTGAGTACAACGGTTCTAAGATAAACTAAAGATATGGGATTACATGATTTGTTGTTGTTAAACATCCTTTTAAGAATGTAATATATAAATTTATATTCCAAAGTTACCATCAAATAAAAGCCTTTTTCTTTAAATATATATATCTATATATAGGCAAATCGCTCTCTTTGATGTGGGATAATTTAGAAATAAGAAAGGCAGATGCATATGTAAGAAATTCTAATAGAAAGTGCACCTTAACATGACTAAGAATTACACAAAATACAGACCTGGCTGTGCAACATACAGCTTCAGAGCTCCTTGCAAAGCTCTGAAGAGCTCAGCCACCAACTCCTCCGCATCACATTGCAGGATTAAGGCCTATTTTAAAAATCTCTAAACAAAACATCCTGTAGTATAATCTCAACCAGAACCAAGATGAAACCAAATTTAGGTTTGAATAGTACAAGTACTTTTTTAGGCAGAAAAAAAGGCAAGGCTCAGTTACTCATTCAGACATGAGATCTATCACTACATATTAATGGTGGAACAAGGTGAAAACATGACATGTGTCACCCCCTGAGCTCTAGGATTGTAATCTCACAGTTAACACCTGAATCCACATTTGTTGTCTGAAACCACCTCTAATTCTTCACTGTCTGGAGGGGTTAAAGCCATCTGAGCTGGTTTCAGAAATGGACACCAGCAGTGAGAACAACTAGTTCCCTAGACTGCTTAGCCACTGATAGCTAATCTCGTTTCCTGCCTTTTTCCCCCCTCATTCTCTCAAATCTGGGCTTCAGAGGATGCATATGAATCATTTAACAGGCTTCAGTGCTGCTTTCTCCACATCACATTAAAATAGTGGCATGTCAAGAACTTACAAATAAATATTGTGCAGCAGAAAAAAGATGTTTATGCTCTATTGCTACAAGACTTTCTGTCCAGTTCAGGATTAATTTCCAAATATTAAAATATTTGATACAGCATTAGAGATTATTTGAGAAAACGACAAAGATGTTTATGAAACATTGCCAATTCAGCTGGTGTTTTGAAACAAAATACAGTAAGTGCTTCTAAGTAAATTGCCATGTGTTTATAGCACTCAGTGTGTAGCATTTCAGAGGGACAATCAGTAACATGCAAGAGAAAACAGACCAGCATTTACATTGCTAGTTACTAAGCTCAATACCAAGCATGCATGGGTTTTCCATTTAAAAAACAAAAATAAAAAAATAAATAAAAAAAAAAAAAAAAACCCACCACACAGAACACAAAAGCTTTAGGGCTGCTTTCCCCTGCCTGGATACTCAAGCCTCCCTGACCACAGAGCAGTTCAGGGTTTTTCACACTCAGGTAAGACCTTGTAACAGAGCGAGACTGTTTCCTCAAACATAGTTACCTACATAGTAGTTGTGTAAGTGCACTGGTACCACTTTGACCTTTTGGCCAACTTTACAAAATAAGGAAACTTGTCCATATGTCTACTGTAAATATTTCTAAGCCACGCATTCTGCAGGCAACAGAAACCAAACAAGATAATTCTGTAATACGCAACTCATCAAGGCTGCACACACTTTCAAAGCAAGATTCTGAGAATAGAATGTTTTTGATAGATTTAAAGATATCAACAGCCATTCAACTACTACAATTTGCGTTACAAGGGAAAAGAAATGCAAATAAAGCAAAAGAATTACTTATCAATACTACTGACTGCTTCTGCCTTAAAAATGAATTACCTTTAGGACCCAGAAAGGGTATTAGGCGAGTTCTGGCACACATCCTCTGCACTGGCCAACTGGGAATTAGCAACAGAGTCATCCACATCAAAAGCAGAATGTTTTTTCCAAAGGTAAAGCCCACCATTTAAACAATCTACAGTCACATTGTAGGTAACAGTACTGCTGCTGCTATTTCTGCCATGATTTTTAATCAGTTCTTAGCCACTTACATCTATAAGGAATCCATAAGGTGATAGCAAGCGATGCTCTCCCGGCCACGCAATTAACAAAGCCCTGGTCCATCTAAGTTACAAATACAAATCGTACAGAATAGAGAGTGAGAGTGTGCGAGAGAGAGGGAGGGAGGGAGGGAATGAATTATAAATGCATCTAATTTGGCTATAATACAAGCTGCACATGTGGACTGAGAAGAGTCCACAGCCCACAGTGTGTAAGCTGTCACCAAATTGCATTTTGCTAATAATTCACATCTGTAGCCAGCAAATAAAGCCAGCCAAAGTGCCACCTACCCAGGTAGCTATGCTGACTGTGTTTAGATATCAGTTAAGCAGCTACAGCTTGGTTTTGCTTAACATGGTTTCTCTTAAAATTTTGACAGCTGACTGAATGCTCTAGTAGTTTTTAGCCGCATTATTGCAAGGTTCAAATTTTCATCTTAAAACCTGCAGATAGGTATGTAATCATATTATGCTAATAAATAACCAGCGCTTTCAAGGTCAACAGAGCAAAGGGATCAAAAAATTGTACAAATCAAAAGTATAAAGAAAAGTCTTAAGCAGACACAAGTTGGGATTTATTTCACATTGATGCTTAATACTGTTGGTCAAATAAATTCTGTTTTGCTTTCATTTCTGCCGTTCATTTTGATATCCTGAGGTATTGTCACCAGCAGGAGAACATAAGTTGTGATGGAACATTTGCTTTCTGAGAGCTCTTAAATTCCCCAAATGTCCTCACTGCGTATTTGGGTATGCAATGGTAGAGATTTACCTGGAGCAAACAGAAACCTCAGAAAAACATCATCTGTTTTACATGCACAACCTTACTGTCTATTCAAGCAAGCTAGTTACCTGAGAACAAAATATTTAAGAATATCTGGCTGTGATTATTTCTCTTTCAAACAGAGTATTATGGTAGTGAGTATCATTTACACACATAGATAAATTGCTAGATCCACAATGACCTAGAAACTTAAGTATTTTATTAACAGAGTAGATTATGTCTCTTCAGAATTTGATTCAACATCAGAGCATAGTTCCTTCTGCTGCAAACACACTGGAGCTATCACTTCAGTTAAAGCTGGATGTTCTCATAATGACAGAGTCTGATATATGCATGTAGTATAAGATTCCACGCAACAGAGGACAGCAGTATTCCCGCACTGATCAGCTTATAAATCATATTATTGTCCAAACTCAAAAAAAATGCTTTGCTATCTCTATTAATCCAATGTGGTTAAAAAGTCTGATTTTTTTTACCACTTAGGTAAAAAAGTGGAATAACTACGAATGTTCATAAGCACAGCTGCTGATTAATAACTGCTCTGCTTGCACCTGAGATTTGTCTGCAGTTGGATACAGCTCCCAAGCGTCTGGATCTCTATTGGAAGCTTTGAGATTAGGAACTAAAGGTCACCAGGATTTGGTTTGTAAAATTTTCTCTCATGAAATATTTTAATTATATAGCGTATCAAATTCAGTGCAGGAGAAGAAAACCAAAGTAAGGTACTGGAATGCACAGATCTGATCATCTTTTTTATTCACTATGTACATTTTTATCTCTATAAAAATATACATGTATAAGTGTGTGTATCTATATAGGTGCATCTATCATCAACATTGGTATGGAACTGAGAACTTAATTTTTTCCTTAAAACTGTTAGCAATAATTAAATATCATTTGCACACTGCACTTGTATGCACTCTAGTAGGGAACGCAGACTGAGGCAGCATGTGACCGCAGCAAGCTCTAGGGAGACAGGGTTACTCCACTAATAAATCCACCTGGACTTCAACAGATGCCATCTCCTGTCAAAGCTATTAGAAAACACTTGATCATTTGCTCCTGTTTTGTTTGCCATGTACAGCATAATCAAGAAAATGACTTCAAGTAACATCTTTACACATTACGATTTTTTACCCCTACATAGAACATTGACACTATCCTCATATTAAAGGCCACGGATATGGGAGGGAATTGCTAAACTCATCCAGCCAGGCATTAGCATAGCCAACTAACTATGCTCCTGGGTCTCATCCAGCAACGGTGCATTTGTTTATCACACTGCTCTCTGTGCTTTGCGTGGTCACTGTCTCCAGATAGCTGTGAAGTATCCACCCGCACACACGTACAGACTCACACAACACACATCTGTGCAGCAGCTGTATAACAAAACACATAAGGAAACAGTGGGGCGAGCTGCTGAAAGGCAAGGGGAAAACAGATCTGCTCAGGAATACGCAAGATAATACACATTGTCCACATGCACAGGACACTCTGAAAGAGCATGCAGCTCACAGATGATATGCTAAGGTGTCTGGAGAAAACACCAAATGGCTACTGCACAGCACCGCTTCAGAGACCCACTTCCCACCATTCATCTGCCAAGTGAAGGCTGCTAATAGCACAAACCCTAGAAATCACAGCAGATGTATAAGAGTCACAAAGAATAGTATGAATTAGTTTTCACCCCCCTCCAAGTCATCACAAATCTCCAATAAAGAAAACTCTTCCCATCTTATGAAAGTCAAAGTACACTAATTACCGTTATAGAAACATTCATCATACACTGTTGCTTTACCTGTCGTAAGTCTCTACTCCCACCACTGGGTTTTAAAGACGTGCTTGGCACGACTGCTCAACAAGATCTGGCTGAAGATCTTAACAGACTCATTCTGCATGAGTACCAGCTGAACAGAAATTGCAGCCATAGCACTCAGCCAAGCATGAGTCGTGCCCATCACACTGAGAGCTTGCTGCATTGAAAAAGACAAGACTGCAATAACCTTGGGCCTTTAAGACAACAAATACTAATCACCAGCTGACACCAGCAAGTCCTGCTTTCTAGCAAAGTGCTTTCATTTTTGTACATGTCATCTCAAGAATCATCACATTTTTAATTGCTTCATACATTGCAATGGCGATGCCCAGGACCCTTATCTTGAACTTGTAAATCACTGGTCTTGCTATGCAATAACATCATGAGGAGACATTGCTAACCGTGGCTAAACACTACCCACAGTACACCTGTCAGACAAAAATCATTTCAATTTTTTCATATGAAGCAAGAGCAAATTTATTGAGAAAAAAGGAAACTGTGGAACTTTATTGCTGCCATAATCATTTTCCATTATCTGATCCTTTCCTGTTTGACTGCACACACAACTGCCTATAAACATCAATGGGAAGTACATGACAACGACTCGGGGAGAGCGGGAAACAACCTTCACTAATCTTCCCAATAGCTTTTAAAATATCCCTTTTTTCCCTTAGTTTTGGATAATCTATGTGGACGTAAGTTATCTGAAAATAGCTGTAGCCTTTAAACTCTCAAAATATAAGCTGGTATGTATTTCCTTCTAGCAAAGGATACTACCTCATTTAACTAGTTTTTAGACCAACATACATTGACACCAGCAAATATTACAGAGGGCAGATGATGCAGTCAGTGACATTAATGGGCATTAGGGAATTGTACAACATAAGGAAAGCACAAGCGCTCTATGATCAACAGTTTGCACCTAACCACAAACACCTGGATAAGAGATTCTCTCAACCTTGGAAAAAAAGATCACCAAAAAAACCCAAGAACCCCAGCAAAGAACAGGGCAGCTGTTCTACATATGTACTAGACTCAGCTTGATTTATCACAAGACACCAGAGGAAGGTGGCATCGAAAATGTGTAAAAACACAGTCAGAAATGGAAGAGGGTGGTTGGCCTGTGTTGCACAGATGCACAAGGTGTCATGCACTAGTTGTGCAAGATAAAAACATGCACAGGACACTCTGAAAGACCATGCAGCTCACAGATGATACACTAAGGGCATCCACATTACCGGGAAAATTACTCCCCAGTAGGTACCATTTCAGATTGATAGCACAGCCAACTGTAAACCTCTCAGAATTAGATCTATCTTTTACTTCTCAATTCCAATACAAATAAAAATTACACTGTTTTCTATCCCTATGACTGATAAGGGTTTCACATGGGTCCAACGCTCTACAAGACGTGACAAAATGGGAAATATCTGTATCACTTTATGAATATTTTGCATAGTTTTGCTTGACTGTTTGAGACAGATAGCTTGCTGTAGGTAAGATCAAAGAGGGATGTAGGACGAATCTGACAGGAAAGAAAAACTATGACCTAGATAAGGAGCATCCCAACAAACAGTCAAACTACAACAGACAGACTATTAGCTGTGAAGAAACAACCTGCCTGCAGCCAGCAGTTACATGGCTGCCTTTCCAAAGCTAAAGGAAGAGATACAAGATAAATAAACAAATAAACATAACAAAACATTGGTCTGTTAAAGGAAGGGATGAGCAAGGCCAACACACTGACACTTTCAGAGCATGCAGCAGTCAGCAACCGATCCAACGTGCAAGGGCTGGAGTCAGCTGGCATGCAAACACCAGGAAGAAAGGTCAAAGATGCAGTAAATGCAGAGAGGCCCTCCCTTTGGTTACTTTTTACTATTGGGTGAAGAAATAAATTAACGTTTTAGGCTTTGCATGGATAGATCACTTTGCTTACCCTACTGGGAACAACTGCTCTAGCAACAGATGGCAACGCACCTAGGCAGATGAGAAAGGTAGTCTTTGGTACAATGCAAGAGCATATTACCACTACAGACAGCATCATAACAGAACATTAGCAACCAGGCTTGAGACCCAGAGGCAGTCCAGCCATGCAGAGCAGAGCTCAGCCACAGCCAGCTAATGTGAAATACTGCCCTTATGCGCACCAAGGCTAGACTGTGCAAGCCAGTCCAACCCGGAGCACGTCCCGTGAGCCAGTCAGGAACCAAACCATGGTCGTAGGCATGCAGTTGAGTCCTTGTAACTCTCTCCATATGAGCTGCCACAGAAAGGGGAGAGCAACATTAATCTCATTTCTTACCCGTTTCCAAGGAGGCGCAAGAAGCATACAGGTATTAACTGCTCTCTTCTCTACCTGCTTGCCTTCTGCAATGAAAAACACTTTATGCAATGACCACTTCACACCTCCCTTGGCACAGAAGCAACATGGTGACTGTTATCTGACCAACAGGACCAGTCAAACACATCCTAGAAACCTCTAGAGTACTTCTCAATGCAGCGCAGATTGACGCTGCGCAGGACAGTCAAATGTTTAGCCAGTTTTGTTTGTATGCAAGATTGCATAATACAAATTTTATAAAATAAAGTGTTCTTTTTCCCAAAAAATACATATATGAAGTTCTATTGGAATGCGCTTCCTTGTCATGTACCTCCCTTACCATGCTCTTTGCTGCTGGGCCCAGGGCCAGAATGGTTCTGCTTTCCAGATTCCAATCTTGTTTTTCTCTGGATGAATATTGGAGTGAGCAGATTGACAAAGGACAACGCAGTGAAACCCTCTTTAGGGGGAATGAAGGTCAAAGCGTTGCATGGCAGCAAGTTTTCTGCTCCGCCAGCAGTAGTAGAAACACTGTGACATGTTCTGCATAGATAATGATTGCAGTTTATATTCACATACTCACATTTGCAAACACTGTCCTGGTAATATGATGAACAACACATGCGGTTCCTCTCAATGAACTATGCTTTGAAAGTTGTCTTCTCTGAACAGCTGGAGGAATGCTGGTCTCCCGGTCCTCAGGCAGGCCATAAAACATAAGACTTACTGACAGCGTAAAAAAAGCTCTGTTGCGGTACTACACAACAGAGCCAGCTTCTTACAAGCCATTGCCAGCCCCATGTTGCAGGGAGATTTTTATGCTGTTAGCTTAATAATGCAATAAAAGGCAGAGGAGAGCTTTAGTTATAAGTATCAAAATAAAAAATTCTACTGCAGATAGTGCTGGGAAGATAAAGTCTCTTCTCACAGACTAGAAGTGACAGCCTTGTATTAGAAAGCGGCAGTAGATATTTAAAAGCTCCAGGAAAACCTGTAGTAAAGGCACCAAAAATCAAAGTGCAGCTGCTCTTTTTACTGTTTAAATCATTATATATTAGCAACAAATCTTGTTGTTGGCCAACACTCAGAAATGGCATATGGCCAATAAAAGGTTCAGTGGAGTTTTCCATCTGTCACTGAAATCAGCTATGGCTCCAGCTCATACATAGTAAGTTTAGTGTCATAATTATTTGTGTACTAGACGTCAACCATTCAGTCTAACATAATCATTTGACTACGCAATTTGCTAAATATACTGCCCAAGCAAAGCACTACATAACCACATAACTGAAACACATGAGATGCATTTATAGTATATAACGCTAGCATTAACAAGAGGTAAGCATGTGAACAGAGGGTGCTATCTTGCCACCACAGGTTATGCAAATAGAAACACACTAACGTATCTTCTTGATATGTAACAAAGACAGCAAGAGGCAACCATGCTCTTACTAAAATCAAAGTCAATTGCGTGCAAGACAGCGAGTCAGTGAGTGGTCACCACATCTTTTTTTGTACCCCTGCTTGTTCATTACAAATACTAGGCGTATGGATTTAGTTTGCTGTCTTCACTGTCCTGCCAGCACAAGAAGGCTGACAGACTAAGCTTTAAACTATTTTGTTTCACTATACATTCAGGAAATACCTTAGTAAGAGCATTGTCTGAGGTTCTTTAAAATTCTTTCTACAGCATTTTCCATTAGTTTTTAGCAACTATGGAAACAACAATGACATTTTTTCTCCCTCCCCCGACAGCACTCTGGTGCTATGAGTCCTGCACTGATAGGTCTTTAGGGCTGTATTTAGATCTGGATTTTCCAGACACTGGGATTTATATTTCAATCAGCCAAGAGTCACAGTCTGCTTGGCCCCAGATTTGAGTGCAGGCACAAGCATATTTCTATTTTCTAGTTCAGTCAGAAAAATGTGTAATATCCCCAAATGCAGAACTTTAACAAAGATGGGGGGGGAAAGTGTTCTAAACTGTGCTGGAAGTCAAAAGCAAGAACATTTTTGTTTGTGCAAGTTTGCAACTGTACTCTTTCTCTTCCCTAAGCCTTACTGCTCCGCATCTGCTCCAAGAGAACTGCCAAAGTCATTTAGAGCTACTGGATCTGACCTGTGGCTGGCTTTTAGCGTTTAGAACCTGGAAGCTGGGAGCACGATAAAGAGGGATGCAGGAATTCACTGAAATTTATTGTAATATTTAATAATCCCTTTGTGGTTTGGTCAGAGCTGGCACAACTTCACAGCAATAAGCTGATTTGCACAGAAATGGGCTCATGGCTCCAACAGATGATAGCAGTTCACAAGAACAATTTTTTGCTGCAAACAAGGTCCTATCCATAGTGCTGTTTTGCTCATCAGAGCAGGGAGGAGAGTAAAAACAGATTTCCTTTAAAAAAAACAAAACAAAACAAAAACCCCACCTCAAATAATGACAATAACTGAAGTGCTCAACCCAGATACCTAAACATTAGTTATCTTGATTAGCAGTGGATCCGTAGAGTACGCAAGACACTCACATGAGGCTAGCAGACATAGCAGGACCTATTTCAGAGCACCATATGGAAAGCAGGTAGGATACCCTTGAGGATCCAAAGGTCAAACACCCACAGTTATGGAACTGGACAGGAGTCTATAACATATTCAAATTCTTGGACAGCAGATATCCCATTAAGCAGATCCAGTATTCAATAGCTCAATGACAATTAAATTGAACATTTTTAAAGCCTGTTTAAATTTGCATAATTTTCTTTATTGCTTCTGTAAAATTGAACGAAATATTTAAATCAGAAAGCATATGAAAAAAAGCATTTCCAAGCAGGGCTTTTAAAAGCCTTGAGTCTTATATTGTCAACTGTTTGTCCTGTCTTGAAGGTTAGAGACTGTGCAAGGTATCTTACCAAGAGCACCAACTCATTAGACAGGCAGGAGATTAAACTAGAAAAAAAGTTCAAGGAAGTCCTTCAGGAGGAGACAGCTTTAAACAGATCCCAGAAAGGAATGGAAGAATACACGGTTCATGCTGTAAGGACAGTGTCCCCTTGAATTAGACGGGTCTTCAAAACTAGGAACCGTTAAACTGAGTAGAAGAATCACGGTGGGCACGCCCAGTGGTCACTTCAAGAGACCAGACACTTTATTTACATAAAACATACATAAATACATCACTCCCCCACAGAATCAAAATAAGCATAGCAGGGAATTACTATGGAATAGTAGGAAATTCAAAAAAAAAAAAAAAAAAAGTAGCAGTTTCCACTACCTAGAAAATGACCAGTTCTGGGACAGCTGAGTATTGCCAAATACTCTTCTACACTTCATTCATTAGCAGAATTCAGGTCAGTGTCCCTAAATTCCAAGGGAGCACAGATGTACACATTCGACTCTTCTCTAGGAGTCACTGCTTCCTCCTTCATGTTGACCAGAGGATTGTATTTCATTTCTCAAAGTTTCACAGGAAAACACAAGAAACCAACTAAAGCCACTCATTGTTTCCAAGTGATTTTGCCTTGGCTTCAGTGGGCATAAACACCAGAAAAGCACAATGAGAGGCTCCACACAGTCTTAGTCCAGCCCAGCCCAGCTCTTCAAACACTAACAAACAAAAATGTATTTCCAGCTAATGGAAATTATGTAGTTGGGGAAAGTGTGGAGACAGTTCACAAAGCTGAAGCTGTCACCACTGTTTCTCCTCAAACAGATGGGGAAAATATGGTGAAAAAAACTTGTCCACTTAACTACAAATTTCTCAGTGTGGCAGATGAAATTCAGCAGCAACAGACTTAAGAAAGGAAAGTACTAGCTTTACATTTTTAATGACCTCTGAACCAGCTATTCTCATGCAAGTTGAGAGGGCAGAGGGTCAGGGGTGGACATAACAGATTAGAGCCAAAGCATCTGAAAGCAGATCCACTGGATTCACCAGTTGTCATCAACAGAGTGCCTATTCCATTTCTAGCTGACCCACTTCCTTATTTCCCCACCATTTTTTAATCCCTGCTGGTGGCTTCCAGCCTGTTATGCTGAATCAGCTATTCATTCAGTCAAGCTCTAGCTGAGAAATCTTTGGCAATGGATGGGAACGTCTAAAAATGATCCAGGAAAAGGTAAGCCAGGAATTGTTTGTAAAAAAATGTTTATCAGTAAACCAGTCAGTACTGAAAGAGCTTTCTTGGAAAGCAGGAACAGGGCAGCAGCTGGAGACCTGGCTGCCATTTCCATCCCCTGCTTACAAGGAGAACGGTCCATGGAAGAAGTCGTGTAAACTTGCATATACTATGCACATCATCTCCGTGGTTGCTGATTATGTTTATTAGTGACAACTGACCACAACGAAATGATGCTTCTAGTGGCCAGGGAACAGATGCATAAGCTAGAAGCTTTCAAGTGGATGAGAAAACCCTAAATCATAGAGAGTTAATGATATGCGAGAATATGAGAAACCAGTTTTAGTGACATAAGGATATAATAATTGTTCTACCCTGAGGGGAAAAAGTTTCAGCTCTATCACATCAGTTCCTCTGTCAGCACAACATGCTTCTTGTGAAAGATACAGTATTATCTATATATTCTGTGCTAGCAATTAAGACATCAATATGTTCATTTTTTAAGGTCTGATAAAAACTTAAACGTTGCCTTAGAATATTAAAAACCTTATGTTCCAGCATATACAGCAATGACAGAATTACTATTAAATATGTGAGGTTTTAAATATTCTCCATTTCACAGTGGAGCTTTTTAAAGTTAGCATTGTGAAGCAATAATCAGCAGTAACTCACCAGCAGTTTATGTGAGCTTGGGAGAAGCTAAGTCCTCTGACAATACACAAACTGCATTTCTGGTGATGAGATATCTCATGAGGAAGCAGTGGGGGACTGCACCAAAGCTCTCTAGAGAGACACATGCTCAGAGTTTGCGGGAATTTTATGCTTCAGTTGTCTGCACTGCTCAGTTTGAGCAGTAATAGTTCTGTCATCTCCTCAACAGCAGCACAGAATTGATTTTGTTCCTTCATCCTCATGTAAAGCCTACAGTGTTTCCAGAGGAAAAGCAGGCATCTGCACAGATGTATAACTTGCATATTAGTCTGGATATAATTTACACAAACTCTACCCAAAGTATAAACTGGGAGAACCAATTTGTCAAGAAGTTCCAGCTGAATTTCAGCCAGTTTTCATAAACTCCAGGTTCACAGAGCTATCTATCTAGACCATCTTTTTGGCATGCAGCTACTCAGCTATGTTTTACCAGAAGTTTCTGCTCTTCAATTTGTTGTCCCCCCTCTTCATTGCAGCAGACACAAGGCTTACGCTTCACTGTCTAGCCAGGCTGCCACAAAGGCCCCTGTTCCAGCTCCTGAGAAAAGTGTTCTCCGCTCCCCGCTTTTCCCCTCCTCAGCAAAAGCACAGCCAAAAAGCAACCAAGATGGGTTTTCCCTGCTGGCCTCACCCCTAAGGCTGCACAGGGGTGAGGGGTGAAAGAGAGAATTTCCAAGAGCGTATCACAACATGCACAAAGTAACAAAAGGTTAGACATCACAAATACTGCACCAAAACCTGAAGGTACTTTAAACTGCAAGGAGTCTCCGCTAGACTGATGCACAGTAACATAACCCAACAAACACAAGTAGTATTTTACAACACACTGTCTTTTAGCAATCTATTTCTGAAACAGAGAAACATCCTGAAATCAACAACACCTATTACATTGTAAATAACATTAGTACATGCTGATGTTATCTGGTGAAACAACTTGGTAGCCTGTAAGATAGAATTAAATGTGTTTCTTTTCTAGTATGTCAATAATAATTATTTTTCTAATGCTTGTTCAGTTACAGGAATACATGAAAAGAAGCAGTCGCATTGGAGAAAACATGATTTGATGTTGCTTATATACAGACACTTATATACTGAGAGTTTGTTTTATCTCCTGAGATATCACTGAGGTTACAGAACTTGCAGGCAATAACAGTAAGAATAATATTATCATCATAAGAGTAATAATTTCCATTTTATTTATGTAGAATGTAAATTCCTAAGTACTTGCAAACTCAAGGTCAGCTGAAAGTTGCCAGAGCAGCTAGACTGTTTCATTAGCAACACAGTGAAAAACAGCAGCAAAATTTTAACAAACCCAGCAGACTCACTGAAACCACAGAGGCTGTGACACACAGCCTTCAACACACATCTTGATCTCCAAAACGGTTCAAGAGAAGTACACCAAAAGGATGGCAGGCAGCGGATGAAGCCAAGCCTCAAGACAGCCAGAGTGAGAGTTAAAGTAAAAATGTCACAGAAAGCACAGACTTGAAAGAGTGGGAAAAACGAGGGTATGCTCCAGCGTAAGTACAAGCACAAGTGTTCATTGAAGTGGCTGTGTCAACAGGAAGAGGGAAGAAAACAAGTGGAAGCAAAAGTCACTGAGAGAGACCAGAACTCCTTGGTGCATAAAACTGGCAGGAAAAGACAAGCTTAGAAATTGCAGGCAACAAAGCAGTTTTCTGCCCTTTGGTTCTCCTTTGTCCACAGAAACAAGACCTTGCATAGTTGAGGGGGGGGGAGAGAAACCAAAAAACCCAAAAACAAAACAAGCTTTTATCAAAGAAATACGTGACTGACTCCTTGCCGGTATCTACCCTCCCATATGTCTTGTGGTGCATTTCTTGCCCCACTGACGTAACAGTGTATTAGAAATAGAAGAGGTGGATGTGTATTTGGTCTATACACAAACTGCTGGAGGGATGGAACAGAGCAACCTCAAGTGATCATGGTGCAATGTTACTATTCTCCATAGGACTCCCCTCACAAACATTTTGCTCCATTCTTTGGCCATCCTGCATGCAAGCACCTGGTTTACGTGCTTGAAGCATGCTGGCTCTATTTGCAGAGCATCCACAATTTTCTATCCTTTTTAGACGAAGTGCAGCCTTCTGAGTTTCACAGCCTTAAGATGTTCTAAAGGCACTGGGTATATTGACATACCAAATAAGAACTATGCAAAGAAGCTTCTCTACAACACTGTTACTGGCTAGCAACAGCCCTGCTCTCCTGGTATATATAGGTGTATTTATATATAGGCAGTATATATAGGTGTATCTAGCCTTTGCGGCAAGGTTGCGGAAAGATGTGATCAGTCTAGACAGTCAACGACCACCAGACGTTCAGTTTCGTGATACCACAAGCACTGACATCGGATACATTCCAATTGTCTTAATGAGGACTTTTAACCAAAGGAAAGCAGTTAACATGGAGGAGCATTCAAATACTACTGGCAAAGTTCTTACTGACTTAAATCTTAAACACAATTAATCTAGGACATGCTTGATTTTCAGTTTGAGAGATTCCTTTGATGTCCTGAACAGATGATCAAACCACGCAGTGAGCAAGCTAAGACCATGAGAACTACGGTAGAGCTTCACCAAAGAGACAGCAGATGAAGAGGAAGAGGTCTTTGGGCCCAAAGATGGGATGCGCAATTTTGTATGCTTGAATTACCCGGAAAATAGAAATCCCCAGGCACCAAAATTAACAGATTCAATCTTCTCCAACTAATAGTACACTCTCCTTTCAGCAGGCATTCACTTGAGAACAAGCAAGCAAAAAATCCTGCCAAGGAATTTCTAGCTTTTTTGACCTTGTGGGTAGCCCTAAGTCAAGCTATGCCCCTCTCAGGCTATGATCCACGCTATCACAGGGAGATACTTCACAGCTTACACGAAAAATATTCCACAACTGCAATCCCCACAGAAGAGAGCAGCCTCAAACAACTCCCCACCCTCACCTACCTCCCCTTGACTAAGTAACCTGAATGCTTCCATGGTCTGCCTGCCAAAAATAACCTCGTCGCTCACTCTTAGTGACTGAAATACAGCTGGAGGCAGCCAGACAGCACAACTGAAAAGCTGGAAGCTTCCTGCATTTAGCTCACGGATGCATTAGCACTGAAGTCTAATTACAGACCACCTAAAAACATACGCTGTTCACAACTTCACAGCTTACAGTCAATAAAAACCATTCACCACACGTGCAAGGTCAGAACATGAAGGCCAAGAGTCCTAGAATAAATTTGACTCACATAGGCTTGTGCTGGCTACCACACGCCATTCCTTCACAGCTCAGCAGCCTTCCTGGTTTTCACCAGGACTGCAGCTGAGTTGTATCTTCCAGTGATCTTCAGAGGTATTCACAGCAAGAGCATTTGGCTCTTGCATATTTCAGGTAGCTAAGGGTCAGAAATCAAATCCTCCCCTTTGACATTGTTCTAAAGCCATGAATTAACCTATCACCCCTTCCTCAAGTCATGAGATTAGCTTGAAAATAATATTGTCATGTGTTTATTTGCCTCCAGCAAATAAACCAGATTCCCATTTTCAAGCTTTCTCTACAACTACTTATTTGAAAGAAAGAGAAAGCAAGCTAGGATTCTTGTGTGGCTAATGTACATCAAACTGATGCTTTAAGAAAAACAGCAGCCATCATGAGAGTTGGCAACTCTCAAATAGCTGGTTGTGGAGGAAAGAATATTAAACAGCTATCATCAATCTATCTAGATCCAGGAAGTGAGCCATGAAATGCTGACAAAGGGGAATATCTGGTGTGACAATGACGGTATATTTATCTTTTAAATGAAGAATAATGGAGTTACACCGAAGAGACTCATTTTAACTTTGCAACAGTAAAGTATCTATCTCATCACCTTAGGGTGATATCTGAGCACCTCAGGGTAAGAGAATTTATTTTACCAGCTCTTTTAGAGACCACCATTTTACACAGATAGTTACTCCAGCCTCCAAAGAAGCCACACAAGCAGCACAAACAGAAGAAAGGGAGTGTGGAAACCGACCTTCTGAACAGCGCTAGCACAGCCTCCCGTCGCAGCAGCAGGCCAAGTAGTCAGTTCCCTTTTCATCCTCAGCTTCTTTTCTGCCAAATAGGGATAACACCAGATTATCACAAGAATGTTGGGGTTTGGGGTTTTTTTTTAGGATGAAAACATCTTCACTTATTTTGTTTCCCAGCACATTAGGCCTTGTGAATGGGAGCATAAATGGTGTATACATGCACAGACCACCACACAAGGAAAGCACAGCTGTGCACAGGGTCACGTACAGGAGCGACACGTACAGGTCGCTCACAGGAGCGACACCACTAGGGTACAGCTAACACTGAGCTGCACTCCTATCAGCCCTGGGGCTGTCCGAGCACACTCATCCAAACCCAGACTGGGCTAATTTTCTACAGACCACTACCAAAAAAAACCCCAAACCTAAACAAACAAACTGAAAAACCCCAAAAACCTAAACCACAAGGAAAGGATGACACAGACACTGAACTGTGATTGAAACAGTAGGTCGCAGCTTGAGTTAGAAGAAAAATTGCAAGTGCATTTATAATTAAGGAAGCCAGAGAAACTCAGCATTCCTGTACAGGTACATACGATCACCTGTACCTAAGCTAGCTGCAGATCCCTTGCTAGGATCTCTACCTCCTTTTTCTTCCCCCACCAAGACTGGAGCCCAGCCCGCACAAAAATTTTTTTTTTGGTTGTTTTAAGCTAGTCATGGATCCATCATGCCATCCCCATATCTCTTCTATCTGAGGACTGAATCCTACCAACAAGGACTCACGTTCCCCTTAAGTTCTGATAAACTCACCTGCTTTTTTCCTCACTATCCGTGCCCTGTCCGCTGACATTATGAAGAAAGCGCAAGAGAAAAACCTCAAACCATACTAAGCAAATTCACTGTTTATAGAAGAACTCCTTCTTGGCCTTGTACAGAAGTACTGAAGTCTTACCCCACTCACAAGAGAATGAGTACCTGCTGTGTGGAGATACAACAGCTGGTCCCAATGCACGTTTTCTCCCACCTGCCCCCTAAATAGCACACAGCTGGAGTCAGACCTCCAGACACCCCAACCTCCTTTTGCTGTAAGGGGCGGCAAAACAACCCCCTGTCCTCAACTGAATGGGGCATTCAGACGTATACTAGCCAGTTCACACCAGAATACGGTCACTGGGAAAGGAGCTACAGCTGCTGTAGTTTGATGCTACCTCACCCTTTAAGAGGTTTGTGCTTGGGCAGCCATAGGAGCCTTCCAGCACATCCCCGCGGGTGGCAGAGCATTAGTGTTAGCAACCTGACTAGCAAACAGCCGCCCTTCTCTCTCCTTCAGAAGCTCTGAAAAATGTATTTATCGATTATTTTTACTACTAAGGAGCATAGGGCTTTATCTTAACAGCAGCCAAAAAATGCAGCAGCACGCATTAGATCTGCACTATTAGTTGACCCACCTCAGCTTTGCAGAATGCTCTCTTAGACTGAAATAGCCCAGACCAGGCAGCCAGCTACGCTAAGGCCAAAACACACTCTGGCTGTCAGTATTTTTGCGCTGGGTCAAGCATGCGGATACGTAGCGCGTGGTTCCTCATGCTGCGAGACTGTGGGGCTTTTTTTCTTTTTGTTGCTCTCTCCAGGGGTGTGCTTGGCAAGGAGGGCGTGAGCGCAGCAACCTCACTCACAACTTCTCAGCGAACTAAGTGGGCTTCAGCCTTCAGTAAAATCAAAGCTCCGGCTTTGCTTCAGCTATGCACGGGGAGGGGGTGCCTATGGAAAGGAATTAGAGCTTGAACACAGAGCAAAACCAGAGCACAGCGAAACCTCCAAATCCTGAAATCACATGACTGAGCTTTCCTAGCTACACAGCAAGCACGTTGCTGTACCAGAGAACTCACTCCCATCAGAACAGCAAGCTTGTAAGTAATTTAAAGCAATAAAAAAGAGCACGCCATCAAAAAATATCTAAATTGAAATGAAGCAGCTGATATTAGAAAACTGTGCTGAGGTTTTAAGAGAGGCAAATAATAAGCTGTAAGGAAGAGAGGCAGTGGCAAGGAAGCCGCGTACCTTGATAGCAAAACCCTCTCTGTTGACCTATGTGAGGAAAGAGCCACCAGTAATTTAGACAGGAAAATTCGTACTGTTTTACTCTGGTGGAAAGCGGGATTCAGAAGAAAACCCTGAAATCTTTCAAGACCGGAATGATTTATTTTCTCCTGTAAAGCAGGAGAAGCAGCAGCTGCCATAACTCTGCTGCAGTCTGCTTCTCAGAGAGCATGAACTCCTCATTTCTGAAAGTTAGTTGTCACTCAGTGGTCAAAGTCTTGACCATTAAAATCATTCTTGCCCTGGTAAAAAGCATTCTGGGCCACAGAGGGATCAGAAATAGGCAACAGCAATTGCCTCAGAATTTGTTGTTCCAGAATTTTTTTCTCTGAGAGCCAGTGTTCATGTTCTAATGGTGGCTATATGATTCTGTTTGATTCAATCCAGAAGAAAAATATCCACCTTTTCACCTTATCTCATCTCCTGTATCCTAGAGAGAGGCTGATCACGTATTAGCCAAACACCACAGATGCAGGGAACAAGAAGAGTTTAGAGGGATTAGATGCAATGAAGCAAAACACTATTTTCCAGTTTATGCTTCTATCTCGCAAATGTAAGCATCATCCCTGCACCTAACAAACGATCAGTAATAACACGGGCACCTCAAAACGTCATTTGGCATAAGGGGGTTTAAAAAGTTTATGGAGACATGTCTGTAAGTGATCCGATGGAAACACAACTCACTCCCTGTCTGAGAAACCAGTGACTGGGGAGGAGCGGGGGGAATGACTTTACAAAGCCATCTTGCTAAAAGACTGTATTTTACTATTTAATCCTCAATTATACACATGACTGCATTGTGGAAAGGTCACCAGACAAAGAAGTTCAGTGAACTGGGTCTGAAGGGAGGGATTGTGCGGTAGGTCTCAGCCTTGCTCTCGCTGAATCGTTCACCTAAATACCACGGACATCTCCTGCCCCAGTGAAGGACGAGCCCGGTGCTCGCACAGCCCGGTGTGGGAATTTTGGTAGATCAGTGGGAATAAACAGAAATTGTCGCACCAGAAAACAGACACAGGGGAGTAAACTTAAATCCACCTTCTGCCTCTCCAAACACTCGCACAGCGTCTGGGAAACGCGGTCAGCAGCTTGCACCAAGAGCACGCTCGTGACGGCCAAAACCTTGCGTTCTCCTCACAAACCCGAAGCGGGAGGTGGCGACAGCCGGAGAGCGGCACCCTGCCTGGCTCCTCGGACACGGTCCGGCCACGGGAGGTCCTGCCCGTGGCCGCCCCGGGAGCCTGAGGTGACCCCCTCCCGGGCCC
>NW_008795035.1:2510829-2514170 GCF_000699145.1 Aptenodytes forsteri
GAGCCGTCCCGCCGGCGGAGGGGGGCGGGGGGGGGAGGCCGCGGCGGGGCCGCTCGCACGCCGTACAGCCCGTCCCGCGGGCGGCTCTGCGTCCCCAGCACCTCCTCCGCGAGCTGTCTTACCCCCTTTCCCCAGGTGTGCAGCGTTTTGGTGACATCGCTGCAGCTGTCCTTGTCCCTAAATGACAAGCAGATCGATTTGAAAGGCAGCAGTCCACTGAAGCCGTCCTCCACTTACAGTTCTAATCCACAGGACGCCTACAGCCTGGAAAACGGGAAGGTACTAGGGTGTGTAACACCTTTGTGCTCGATTTTCAGAAAACAGGACGGGTTGCGTCCTTTCTTCTTCGTCGGAGTTTCCTGAAGGATTTTTTACACCGCAGGAGAGGAAGGATGGAGGAATCGTTATCTATTTCTTAATTATACTTTACATGTTTTTGGCCGTGTCCATTGTGTGCGATGATTACTTCCTACCTTCTCTAGAGATCATCAGTGAATGTAAGTGAACATCATCATCTTTTTCCTGTAAAATGAAGCAGCTTGGTGTAGAACATTCTCTTTAAAAAAGCTTCAAAGTTAGAGTGCTCTGGAGACAAAACTCAAGTAAGTTCAGAGTCTCCGTGCATAGTTCGACTTATCAATACAATATTTAATTTGATACAATGTATCATTATTATATTGAAAAAACATACTCTGCTTATACTCTGAATACTTATTCATTTAAAATTTGCTTTCCTCGTGCCTGGAGGAAAATCTTAAAACTTCCTCAGTATTAACTAAGCTGACACTGTCACTTTGGGGTGAGCAGTAATCTGTCCAGGTTACTAGTAAAAGAAAAAAAAAAAAAGGGGGAGGGGGGAACCAAACCAAGAAACCAAAACTCTCCCTATATTAAAACATGGCAATTAAGTACCTTGCTCGAGTTTCTGCCTTTCTCCCAAAGTTGTGACCAAGTATCAGGATGAGCTACTGTTTACATACTAGAGGTATCACCAAGGAGGGAAAGGAACACCACGCTTACAACCGTTCTGTGAAATCTAACCAACCTGTCATAGTTCCCCTGGCTTCAGCAGACCACTGAATTAAAGCGATGGTCTTGGCCGAGAGTTCAGCTTTGAACTCATTGCCAAGAATTAAGAAAATTCCCTAGGGAAACTCATCCCTGAACACTGGAAAACATTCTCCAGACCAGAACACTTACAGAAAATGTAAGCTTAAACATTGCTGTAGAGCTGGTATTTTTTTTTTTATTGATGATAAATAAGCGTTTGTCAGACTTTTTCCATAGTTAGCCGTACGTCCCCATTCTCAGTGTGCAGAACTTGATCCACAGAGCAAGTTACATTTCAGAAACAGTCAACTTACCAGAACAAAAATCTCATTTCATTCAAGCAAGACACAGGCTCTTACACTGTCCGTACGAAGTGAAAATTTGATTTTAAGATCGTAGCACTGGTTTGAATTTAACTAGTGTTTCTGGTATGTGAAGACACAGTAGCATGGATTTCCCTGGAAGATAGACAGACTTGACATGGATCACGTAGCAATATCACACTAGACTCCCAAGGAATTTCCCCACAATTATTACCCATATGAAACAGAGTTAAAGCCCACATACGTATGCCTATTTTACATTTTAAGATCATGCTAAAATCTCTTGCATTATCAGTACTTCTCTTCTGGTATTTAAACTAATTTCTGTAATGAAGTTAGAAATAAATTAGCCCAATAAATGAGGCTAGGTTTTCAATATATTGTTTTACCAATTCCAAATAAATGCATTAACTGTATGAAAGTAAGCAAAGTTCATTCAATTAAACTGTAGTAGCTTCTAACATTATATACTAATGCAAGCAATGGGTACAGACTACTGAAGTATTTATTTCTTTAAGCAATTCTCTTGCTCTATCCTCAGGCCTTGGCCTCTCTCAGGATGTTGCTGGAGCAACTTTTATGGCTGCTGGAAGCTCTGCTCCAGAGCTTGTCACTGCTTTTCTAGGTAAGAGACATATGTTTTGACTCCTCAGAATCTAGAATTCTTTTCCTTGCATGCCAAACTGAAACGTACCAGAGAGTCATTTTCCTTATAGGAGTCTTCGTGACAAAGGGAGATATCGGCGTCAGCACCATCCTTGGATCAGCAGTTTATAATCTTCTTGGTATTTCTGCAGCTTGTGGACTGTTTTCCAGCATGGTATGTATCAACTTTGATAGTTCTGCTCCTAAGAGCCAAATGGTTATCCTTTCTGATTTGCCAACAAAAGCCAAGAGAGACTTACTATGACAACTGTCAAGTTTATTATTTAGTAGCAAAACCAGCATGTAATCAGTTTTAAGGTATCTTGCTATGAAAGTTTTTAAAAACACTAACTTGTTAAATATCGTACTTAAGTCATTCCTAAGAATCTTAAATTTTTACATAATATAGAAACAACATATTGATGCAGCATTTACAGCACTTAGTGAAAGTATTACAGACAAGTTTAAGAAAAGTAAATGAATCTGTGATCTGCAGGTTTCGAGGCTATCCTGTTGGCCGCTGTTTAGAGACTGTCTGGCATATACAATTAGCGTAGCGGCGGTCCTTGCGATGATATCTGACAACAGAATTTACTGGTAAGAGCACAAGTAGCATTGAATTCATGTTGACTGGAGATTAGTGAGACAGTGTTTTGACAAACAAACCAACAAACCCAAACTTCAAATAGCCTGAACTGCCATTCACTAGCAGGAATAAACATCCTGCTGGCTTTAAAAACCATAGAAAGTCACAATCCTTGTAAATATTACCTAAACACTCAAACCCTGCATATTTATAAAGTTTGATCTGCATAGGTTTGTCTGTATAGACTTCACAATTTCTATCATAACTGTTTTGGCATAGCAATTAGTCTTCATAGTTTACTCCTTTTAAGCCTTTCCTTTGGTAGCATCACTGTTAAGGAAAACATTTGTCTGCCAGAAGCAGATCACGAGCTTCTGAAGTTTTAACACTCTTCCATCAACACTGAAACTCCTGTTGCCTCAACAAGTCAGTCAGGTCCAGCACTAAGTCTCCGGAGTTTCTAACTCAAAATAGCACATACTATCCCTCTCTTTAACCATGACATGAAGACTCAATTTCGCAAACATCAGTAGGATGTGCAATCAGTAAGATCCCCTGGAAAACATGCAGCTATACAATACACAAACAAGATTCTGCAGGGGAGGGGAATTAATCAAACTGCTGAAAGACACGGAGGCACTCATGAACTTCCATGACACCGGCCATACAACGCCAAATAGATGCTTTTGTGTGTTTTCCTTTTGCTACTCATGCAAATTTTCTCTCTCTCTCTCCGC
>NW_008795035.1:2514241-2539370 GCF_000699145.1 Aptenodytes forsteri
CCGTTTCCTTACACCAGCCATTTTAACGAGTTAAAGAGTCGGGTTTCTTTAGGTTACATGTTATGTAAAACCTATTTTTCATTCTAGGTATGAAAGCGCATCCTTATTATTGATATACGGGTGTTATATTCTGGTACTGTGTTTTGACATTAAAATCAACCAATACCTCATGAAAAAGTTCAGTCCCTGCTGTACGTGTTTTACAAAAGCTATGGAAGAGAATGCTGAGCAGCAGCCACTGGTTGGATGGAGGGAAGAGAGTGGACCTCTAATTCGTCAACAGTCAAGAACAGACAGCGGAATTTTTCAAGATGAGCTGGATTACTCTCAACTTTCAAAAAGCATGCATGGGCTTGATGAAATCTCTGAAGGTATAAGTATTATTACAGTTGTCTCTAGCACTCTGCATGCCCATCTGCGTCAGTTCTAATAAAGAGTAGATTCCGAGATAATTATTAAGATTTTGTTCACAAAAGAACTCCAGCATAGTATTTAGGTAAATCATTATTCTTCCCTGGAATATAACATTAAGCAAAATCAGAGTGGTGGTATTTATATGAAGTTAGTTGCTAGAGGAATGCTAGGGTAGTTGCTCATTTGTGTCATACTCTAACAGCAGACTTCCATCAGTCTTTGCTGTGCACATTTGAAACTTCCCAGCAACACTGCTTGTAAAATGCAGTATCAGCTGAAAGACAGACTGGTACTGTACTAATGTATACTGTTTTCCTATGCAAATGGCAGGTTCATAGCTCAAAATGTGCATTATATCAGAAATAAAGGAATAGCTATGATGTGGCCACAGATCATCAGTTTCCTCTTCACTTAGACAAAAACCAGCAGTTGGTACTTACTCTTGGTTAACGTTTTGTGTAAACCTTTATAGAAAAGTTCATTTTTCATCCACCTTAGTTCTCTCCTAGTGATGTGGTAATAAAGAACATTTGATTTCAGAGATTTGTCCAGTGTGATGTAGGTACAGGGTAAGACTACAGCTAGAACTCGAGGAAGTATTTTTTACCTTTTTTCAGTATTCTCACAAGTAGAGGCCAGCAATATGACTGTACGCTACGGATTCAAGCTTAATGCTACAATTTAAAATAGTTACTTTTTCTTCAACAGATCATCCAAGTGTCTTCACTGTGCCTGAAGCAGATATGAAGAGAATTTTGTGGGTGTTATCCCTTCCTATTATTACACTACTCTACTTGACTATACCAGATTGCAGAAGACAGTTTTGGAGGAACTGGTTCATGGTGACATTTTTAATTTCAGCAGCATGGATTTCTGCAATAACTTACGTTCTTGTATGGATGATAACAATAGCAGGTAGGTACCTAAAGTGCTGCCGCTATACAGAATCAACCAATCGAGAATCACTGAAAAAACAGTTTTCTCCCTGTGAAGTTTTCCTTTCCGCAATTAACAGTTTAGCAACACATACTTTGCTGTAAAAAAACCCAACAAACAAAACCAAAACCTTATGCTTGACTGCTTAGTTTGCCACCTTCTTCCATCTAATGAAAACCACTTCAGAGTTTAGCTGCTTCAGACTGCTTACTATCACACGAATGAGAATTTGTTTACATAGCTACAAAAACCAGCCTGTATTTGAGAGACAGTTTCATTAAACTGTCTAAAAAAGAGACAGTTTCATGAAATGAAACAATTAGATACACAGCAATAAACTCGTCAAGCTGAAGTCTGACAAACATGGATTCCACCAAGACTGGAATTAAAGGTTCAGGGTTCTGTAAAAGATCCATTATTTCTATACCTGTATTTTTTGTGAACACTATAGTAAGAGATTCAGCATTAAATCAACTGCCAAAAAACCCTCCCAAATTTTTGTACTATTTTATTTCAACTATAGCATCATGTGTTTATTAAACATTCCTGGTGTGTGTGTATGTATACCTCTTACAAATCTGCATCATAAAGTGAAGCAGTAAAAGAATTGCATTTAAGTGAGAGAAGGGGTAAGAATTTGTAAAAACATTCTCTTAAAAATATCTTAAGGTATTAAAGGTCTCCTCATTTCACTGTTTCTCCGGTCAGCTTGAGAAAAATCCAGGTTTTAATTATAAGAACAAGCAGAAAACAAATCTCTAAACAAGAAAGAAACGTTACAAAGCTTGCCATTTCCACATTATAGCTCACTAATCCTACTCAAGCATTCTGCTAGTTCAGCATCCTAAACTTGTTTTCAACTTAAGTTCAATGAATAACTCCTTGTTCAGTGCAGAAACAGACCTACACATTTGGTAAACCTTTGAGAAATTACTAGTCGATCGCTGGATATAACACCCACCAGGTTCACTCCTTGGTCAAATAATTTTCCACTTGTACCTAAAAGAGCAAGGGTTTACTGTCTGAATGCTAGACGCCTTTGAAACAGGATTCAGATGAAAGTTATTGCTGTTCTACTAGACAATGCACTAATTCATAGGAAAGCAGGTACACTGGAGATTGAAACAGTGTATTAGTGTTAGTCCACTTTGAAGAGTCATCACAAGCAGTACTGGGGTCTTTGGCCCACTACTTCTAGGTCAAATATGTTCTATTTACACGTTAAAACGTTAAAAATTACACACACATTATATTCAAGTCCAGGTTCTTTCATAAAGGGTGACTCAAAGATTCTATCTTTGCATAAGCAGCCTATCAGAATGTCACAAAGGTATCATAGCTGGGGACTAAATTTTGATGGTCAAGAACAAACCTAACTCAGTACACCTTTTTGTTGCTAGCAAAGAAAATTTGACTACTTATAGCAAGATATTGCTACTGATACACAAAATTAACTAAAGGCTAGAAAAATAAGACCATTCTCTCTTTATGGTCAGTTGCCAGAAAAAACCCTACATATTAAATAGCACATAAATCTATCTAATAAAAAGAAAAATTAGATTCACCTGAGTTTAGATTCTATCTTACAACCTTCAGAGGGCTAGAAGCTACTGTTGGGTACAAAAGGCTGGTTCATTCATGTTTCACCTTGGTTTGCTTGGCATGAACCATTATTTTCCAGCCTGGATGGTTTATAAATGCTGATCTTGTTGGTCCCTCATCCTACAAATCTCTTATATCTAATAAAAAGAAAAATTAGATTCACCTGAGTTTAGATTCTATCTTACAACCTTCAGAGGGCTAGAAGCTACTGTTGGGTACAAAAGGCTGGTTCATTCATGTTTCACCTTGGTTTGCTTGGCATGAACCATTATTTTCCAGCCTGGATGGTTTATAAATGCTGATCTTGTTGGTCCCTCATCCTACAAATCTCTTACATTAGGAGTGATGGAAGAATAAATACCAGTACGAATTCTGCAACAGATCACGTTAGCCCCTCTGAACCAACAAATAGTTACAAACAAAAATTTACTGGGCTGATCGAGACTAAGCTGGTATGTGCTAGGCAAGCGTTGCTGACCTAGCTTACAGAGTACTGCCTCGTATTTTAAGAAAACTGTTCTTATTAGTGTCCAAATATTGCAAGTAAGAATTCAGATTTCAACCAAAAAAAAATTAAGATACTTTTTAGTGAACAAAAAAGTTTCAGAAAAACTAATTACTTAATAGCTCGAATAGAGGTATCATACTTCAGCATATTGATGTTTGTGAATGGTGCAACTGCTAAAACAGGTTTGAAGATCTGAATCCCTGTATTTAAGTGAGAAATTAATATGCTTACAGGACACGTGGGGGCTAAAAAAACAGTGGGGAAAAATAAGCTGCTCTTTTAATAACAAGTTAAACTTTTTACTTGATTTAAACCAGTATTTACCTAAAGAAACTCACACTTCTAAAGGATTACTTGCACTTAGCAGTCATAGAAAAATTCTGCATTTTGATTATTCCAAATCCAACAAAAGAACTTTCTAACTGGAGTGAAATGGTAAAGCCACGTAGTTGAGACAGTATTGTAGTAATGATCTTAATGACCCTCCTCCCCAAGAAAATTCATGTGCTTTTTCTTCCTCCCCCCTTTAAGGAGTGGGTGATTATAAGAGTTATTGCTTCATGGGACTTTTGAGCACTAACGATGAGATGCCCAAAACCAAAGACGACTATTATATTTTCCAGAAATTGAGGGGAAAAAAAAAAAAAGTAGTAAGTTGTTAGATATTTAAACTTCTACTGTATCTGAAAGAAAAAAATCGTAATTGGTATCGTCTTGACCACTGGAGACATTCCACTCGGGTCTTTGAGAAACTTGTTAAGATGGTTACTATACTACAATTCGTTTTTATTTGATTGAAGAACAAGGACAGGATGATATTTCTTTGTTGTTGTTCTTGTTTTTAACTACTTCATGGCTCAGTCACTTCATATTTAGTCAAGTTAACTGACAGATTCCTTTTGAAATTATTGTATGATTACTAATCTTTTCTCCAGCAAAGTCCAAAGCAATTTCTTTGGATGAAACTTCAACTAAAAACATACTTGCATTTTCTACCATTATTTATCAACTGCAGGTGAAACACTGGGAATTCCAGAGTCAGTAATGGGTCTCACATTACTAGCAGCAGGAACAAGTGTACCAGATACAGTTGCAAGTGTGCTGGTGGCTCGAAAAGGTAAAGATTTTAGTATTCAGGCTCATTCCAATGGATGTTTTTAAAAGGTACTATGAAAAAAAGAATTCTAGTCAGTATTTCCAGAAATTCAAGGAGTAACTTCAAAATTTTTGCTCCAGATTCTAGAGCTTAAGTTTACTAATAATAAATAAATAGCTTACCTGAAGAAGCTGTGGCTCAGACATGTAAAAACCTCTCAGAGTATCTCAGAGAAGTATTCTAGATTGGTTTGATTTGTTGTTGATCAAGTGTTACCAGTTTTACTGCAAAACACAACTGTAGGTCTTGGTATTTTGAACATGGCTGGATTTTATAATAGCCTGTCTAGCTTATTTTAAGTGCAACTGTGCAGATGCTGGTGATTTAGGGAGACTTTTTTTTTTTTTATGTTTGTGGTACCAAAACCATGTTCTGTAGAATCATGACTATAGTTCTTTCAATGAAAAGTCTGAAAAGGGTACTCCGTGAGAAATTGAGGGCTGACAGTCTGTTCCTCCAAAACAGTTTGGCAATTTCATACAATACAATTAAGCAGACTTGCTTGTATTTCTTCTTTTACAGGAAATGGAGATATGGCTATGTCTAACATTGTAGGATCCAACGTATTTGATATGCTCTGTTTGGGAATACCCTGGTTTATAAAAACTGCCTTCATAAATACATCAGGACCCATAGAAGTGAACAGCGGTGGTTTGACATACACAGCCATTTCCCTTATCTGTTCTGTTGTTTTTATTTTTCTGGCAGTTCACCTGAACGGCTGGAAAATAGATAAAAAATTGGGAGCAATTTGTCTTGTACTGTACTTAGTATTTACTATATTATCAATTTTATATGAACTCGGCATCATAGGGAATAATCCTACAAGGGTCTGTGGTAACTAGTTTTAATCAGTGATTATACTGATGAAAAAAATAAAAGCAGGAAAGAAAGATCGGTTTCTTCATTTAGTCAAAATAAAATTAAAAAAAAATGAAAACTCCCATTGGGCTCTAAATCTTATTTACAGAACTAAGTCATGTCATTAAAGTAATACTATGTAGAACAAAAACATCACAGCCTAATTGGAGCCCTTTCTTTTAAAGTCAAGAATTACAGTATGACTACAACGCACATATAAAACCAAAATTCTGAAAAAAAGACACCTAGTTTTTACATTACAATGTTGATACACGCTGGGGGGAAAAAAATAAAAATCAGAAAACACTAAACAAATCCCACTATGCAATCTTGAGATTAACAGAGAAAATGGCTTATTTTATTAAAAACAGTATAACCATTCATTTAAACTGAATGACTAGAGACACTTGGCCTAATTTTCCAAAGGCGCTGAGCATCCAAAGCTTCCACGGTCTACAGGGACCTGCAGGTGCTCAGTGCCTCTAAAAAAAACAACAAAAATCAGGCAAATTGTCTTTAAAAACCAAACATAGTAAGATTCAGTTAACAAGTATCACAGTATATTAAACACTATACTGTTAAAGGCTGGTGGGATTTAAAAGTTCCTTTTTACAGCTTTTTGTAAGCATACAATGTTACTAAAAATGACTTACTAGGATAGAGAAGCTAAACAGACATAGGAATGTTCCTGAACACAGTTTTAAATTATGCATTGCGATCCAAGCGTACATCAATTTCTCTGCCACTGATTTTTATGCCGTTCATTATCCTACAGGCCTTTTCAGCAGATTCTGGTGAGTCAAATCTGACTGTTCCACAGCCCTTTGATTTTCCATTCTCCATTTTTATTTCTGCAAACATTACATGACCTGAATAAATAAGTTAAACAGCAGTTATTTCAAGTCTTCAGTGCACTAACAAGTTAAAGAACTCATCAGAAGTGATAAAAAAGCATTTTTAAGTATAATCTAGGGGGACATATGAAATTAGCACTTTCAGACTGATGGTATATTCATTCATTCAGGGAAGGTGACAGAGATCAAAACAGCAGTGAAGAATCCAAATTAAGATCCACTGTTTCAAATCTTTCCTTCACACTAGCATAAGATGAAGCATGTCTGCGTTTGACCTCAAGTTTGAAACAGTGCCCTGTAAGGCTAAGGGAAAGTTTTCTGTTTCATTTACCGACGCTGCCAGAAGTGTGACTACTGACAGGCGTTAACTAAATTATAGTTCATTCCAGTCTACCACGTTCATCACAGCAACGTTATCAAGCAATCACACCAACCAAGCAATTTTGTAAAGAGGCTGCAGAGCAAAATTAGAGCCTTTAAAACAGTAAAGTTACCAGGTTAGGAGTGGTGGAAAAGTAGCATGCGCTATTCAATTCCTGCAGTGTTTTCTTGAGGTTGGACACTCGGCACATGAGGCAACATTTTTATGTAAATGTCTTGGTACCTCAGAGAATGTTCAAAGCCTGAAGCTAGTGAGTTTTTGCTTATGGTATGTGGTTGCACACCACTCCTGAGCCCCCAAATGCCACTAGGAACAAGAAACTTTTCTCTAATATACATAGCTTTTTATTTTCAAATATCATATAATAGAAGACTGGCCTTTCACTGAAAGAAATTGGACATATGGAGACATGGTCTTTATATTTCCTTACGATACTGGTGTGAATACAACCTGTTGTTTATATTTGTGCTTATAATTCTTAAAAACAATTCAACATAATTACTACATCTGTTAGTTCTCGAGGAGATAATTTAAAAAAAAAAAATAATTCTGAACTATCTGAAAGTTGCCCAGGCAGCTAAGACTTAAAAAAAGAGAGCGCCTGTTTCACTATATCCTCCAGCTACAAAAAAAAAATGTGAACACCTGAAAATTTTTCATAGTTGAACTGCGAGTTCTAATTCATATCAAATCTGCAAATAGCTGTATGAAGACTGTCTTAGGTATCAGTAGTATATTTCAAATTATTTGTCTTTTCTGTCTCTCTAAAATAAGAAAAGCCATCTGTAATTCAGTTAAAGCTTTCCATTCTGAAAGCGCGTTTTCAAAACAAAACAATCATATACTTCTACACCCAAGCTTAATTTTTCATTCACTTCTGTGAAAAGACAACTTTCCTGAATTAGATAAAAAGAATTACTGGATATTTGTAGCAATCCTTTATCTTACATAAAAAGGGCCTTTATTTCTTAACATAAAGGGGAAGCATTACAGCCTGCAAATATGCTAATCAGGATCATCTATTTGCATAAAAAACAATCTGCCACTTTGGCAAAATTACTAACTCCGATCTGATGCAGCACCATTTCTGGAAGTAATGCGTAACTTGGACAGGCCCAGGCCCCTGCATGCATTTGTCTCAAAATAAATGCTACATTATATACTCTGTGTTGGCCAGAGGATACATAATACCTGCTTCAAAAAAGAAAAAGCTCAAAGAGTAATTTTATTAATGGAATGGGTTAAAGTTTATAGCAGATGAGCACTCAGAGCCAACATAGCCCATACTGTACCTTGGCCTCATGTGTTATGTCATGCCTAAAAATTATTTATATAACTCAGGAAAGGTGGGGGAAGTAAGAAAGATTAGGCTAGCCAGACTCTTCTTCAGGATAAGGCAACAACCTTGTCTTCCTGTCCTTATCTAACGAACACCATATAAAACGAAGTCGATGGAGCTGAGCAGGGATAAGATTCATATACATACCACACTGACTGAATTTCTCCTTTAGTTTCTGCCAGGTCAAGTCAAAAGGAAGCTAGAATAAAAAAGCATTATTAATAACAAAATTTCACAAAGAGAAAAAGAGCATGTAATCAAACATGCACACAAAATAAGCTCATGGTTTCTATGTATTCAAATGCTTACATTTCTCACAAATATCTGGTTGCCTTTAGAGCCTAATCTCTCTCTCATGCCACTTCCCATTGGGCCAGGCACAAATCCTCGATCGATATCGATGTTCCTGTCCAGGCCTCCACCCATAGCTGGTCCCATTCGATCAAAACCAGAACTCATCCGATCCATCCCCATTCCCATTCCTCCAGCCATACTGTTCATACCACCCATTCCACCACCTACACAGAGAAGGAAAAGGAGGATAAAATAAAAAAATCTCTTTTTAGTAATAAATGCACAAGTATTTTGAAAAAAAAAAAAATTCTTTTGTGTCAGGAGAAAAATAACTTTAATAAAACTGCTGTAATACAAAACGTAACTTCATATATACACAGTGATTTATCTAGTAGCATGGCTAATATTTTAAGTCAAAGTATTAGAAGATACAAAGTGTCAGTTATAAAATAAAAGTAAAAGACAAACTGCATCAAGCGATTAGTCACACAATCTAATGTAGTAAAATGTTGAATACAAGTAAAGAATTAAGATTTAAAGTCTGTCTAGTTTAATTAATAAAAATCTGATACCCTGCACCAAAAAGAGACCAAGTAAATAACTGTGACAATGTCAAGATACAGGTAATTTGACCATATACACTATCGTTAATTTTGCTTCCTGCAGTCACATTCAGCTTTACTTAAAGCAGCCACACTTAATGACACAATCTTCTAGAGAAAGTGTATTTCGCAGAGAACAGATGTTACTGCAAGTACTGTGAAGAGCATGGACTTTCCTATGATACATGCAATGAAATATATTCATGTATACTACATAAAGAACTAAGATCAAAGGCATTCAAATATCCTATTATAATCTTCCTGGATTCATAATTAAAAATTAATGTAAAGCAAAACTATCAAGATCATTCATGAGGGACCTTCTCTTTAGGCCTTACGCCTCTCGAGATTGCCACTAGCAAGATTTCAGTTTCTCATCTGCTCTAGCTTGAGGAACTCAGACATTTGCTGCAATACAAACTCAGTATGGGAGCTTTGCACAAATCGAGTGACAATCTGAAATTTAAGGCTGATTTTTTATTTCAATGATGAGAGATTACTGAAGTTCAGCTTCATGAAGTTCACACAAATAACTCTGTCTTTTTTTCTGAAACACTTTACTTGAATCACTTCTCCCTCCAAACCAGAAGTTAAAAACTTTTCAAAACTAAGATTAAGAGAAAGACTGTATTAGCAAGTTTTCCTCTGAACTTTTACCTCAACAGAACAGCTTTAAAAACTATTAGACTTGCAGTCACATGCAACAGAATTCTACTTCTTCCAACACTGGCAAGACACTGCACTACAACAAAATCCTCCGATACAATTACACGTACACCATATCATTACATTGCCTATGCATTTACATTCTATTGAAACAAGTTAACCTACTCATTCCAGATCTTACTGGGCCCATGCTAGGCGCTCCCATTCCTCCTGCAAAAACACCAATCATTGCACCACCTAAACAGAAAAAAATAATAGAGTGACATACGCTGAAACCACCAGTTAGTGACAACAACAAAGCACACGCTGATGAAGTGCACTGATCTCAATGTTACCTGGCAATTCTTTTCTACAGAACACTTTAACCTGTGCCTTTATTACTCAAACTGAATAGGAAACATCTAGTAAGTAACATTAATTCCTCCTTCTCTATTATGGGATTTAAGCTACTCTGATTTCTTTTTAGCTTTTCTCCCCTCTGACAGTCTGCCAGCAGCACAAACATCTTAAAACTAAATGAGCCATTTCCCACATTGGGAAGAACAGCCTCAAAACTGAAGAAGGTGCATCTTATTTGAACTTCATAGTACAGAAATGCCCTAGTTTCTCCCATTTTTAAGAAACCTGTGCAAAAGCTAGGAGCAGCTCTCCCAATGTCTTTTTTTACTGCACATGAAGAGTGAATTGATGGAATTTGGTGGGAAAAAAGGGAGAAAGGGAATCGATACTTAATAAAAGCTATTTGGCAGAACCATGGAATCTCCAGAACGGTATCAGAGACTGATTCTAGAGGGGGGTAAAACCAGTTCTTTTCATTGAAGTGCTAATATTCAGGAAAGTAATCCCAAGGGAGCTTCTAGAATTGTAGAAACTCAGAAGAACTACATTCCTGTCACTGCAGAACAGAACGGAACTGTCAGCTGCATTTTTCTTGCTGGATTTTCATACCTAAAAAGAAACAGCTCAGTTTTTATTTATGGCAAAATAGATCAATAACTGTTGTCTTCAGGCTAGACACCATTGTTTTAATATCTAAAAAAGATCACTGCTGAGTCTTCCATTAGATTCGTCTTCTCCACAGTTCAAAACAGCAACAATTGTTTGCTACCAGTCTCTTGTGGGAAATATTTGTCTCCTCTCAGACAACATGCTGTCACAGCCACACCAAGACCTCAAAAAAATATGGACTAGCCTGTTTAAAAAAAACTACTGGTTTTCAACACCAGCAAGATTACTCCCAGTACTTCAACCAACAGTTTGCATATGAGGAAGATCTTAATACTTATTCATTAGGCCAGAGAGGGTCTTGCAATGAAACACCAAGTCAAATTTTGAGATTTCTGTCAACATGACTGGTTTTTGCCCTTAAATAGCCCTTAAATAGCATTGTGAAGACAAAAAAAAAATCCCCACTTTTCCAGAGCTAGAAAACCTTAGTTGTTTGTGAGTGCATCCCAGTTACACCCTCTCTCTTTTAAAAGGAAAAGAAGAAAAAAAAAAAAAGTCTTCCCAACAGTCTAAGATGCACTTAAAAAAAAACCCCAACCAACCAAAAAAAACCAAACACACACAACCTGAAAGCTCAAATAATCCTAATAAGCAAGATTTCAGCTGTTTCTGACCTTAGAAACATCCTTTACCCGTACTTTTTGCCCCACTGGCTTTTCACCAACAAAAAATTATATGCTCGGAGATGCTCTATGACACAACCTTTGATTTTTTGGATAGTTCAAAATTTTGGCAATTTAAATGGCAACTCCAAGGATTCTGCTGCAAATCAAACATCCTCATTTTCACTAATTGATGCCATAGCCCAATCAAACGCTGTCTTAAGTTGCCCTCCTTGAAACTGGCAGGGTACTAAAGCCAAATGTACTCAGAGCATTTCCTTTTAAGATAACATTAACCTAAATATTGTAATAGGAGTACACTAGGGTCTTCCCTGACTAAACACGGTATCTATTAACTATTGTATTTGTAAATCCCTAGAATTTCCTTCCATTATCTAAGGATAAGTTGGGAAACTCTTATCTTGGTTCTCGGAACAGTATTTAAATGGTAAGGTTGCTGAGAGGTTGTAAGTTGAAGCTTGCTGGATCTACTGAATGAATGACTCCCACATCAGTTTCTCACAGTGGCCATGTTCATGCATTTCAAAACCAACGTGTGTTACCAGAAGACTCAGAAGTCTATTGCGTGCACGAACGTTTATAACTGAAGTGGCTTTGGATTTGCACTCAGGAAACAGATGTTTATCCTATGTTGCAAGTAGACAGAGTGAAAGCATACACTTGATTTCTAAGACATTAATTCCAAGACATTGACTAACTCAACTGACAAGCTTATTACATTCTTATCACTTCTACACAATTACCAGTGCTCCAAGAGAAGCACACAAGAGTTACCCTTTGTTATGACTTGCCCAAATTAAAAAAAAAAAGGGAAAGAAAAAAAAAAAAAAAAAGGGAAAAAAAAAAAAAAAAAAGGGAAAGAAAAAAAAAAAAAAAAAGGGAAAGAAAAAAAAAAAAAAAAAGGGAAAAAAAAAAAAAAAAAGGGAAAAAAAAAAAAAAAAAGGGAAAAAAAAAAAAAAAAAGGGAAAGAAAAAAAAAAAAAAAAAGGGAAAGAAAAAAAAAAAAAAAAAGGGAAAAAAAAAAAAAAAAAGGGAAAGAAAAAAAAAAAAAAAAAAAAAGGGAAAAAAAAAAAAAAAAAAGGGAAAAAAAAAAAAAAAAAAAGGGAAAGAAAAAAAAAAAAAAAAAGGGAAAAAAAAAAAAAAAAAAAGGGAAAAAAAAAAAAAAAAAAGGGAAAAAAAAAAAAAAAAAGGGAAAGAAAAAAAAAAAAAAAAAAAAGGGAAAGAAAAAAAAAAAAAAAAAAGGGAAAAAAAAAAAAAAAAAAAAGGGAAAAAAAAAAAAAAAAAGGGAAAGAAAAAAAAAAAAAAAAAGGGAAAAAAAAAAAAAAAAAAGGGAAAAAAAAAAAAAAAAAGGGAAAGAAAAAAAAAAAAAAAAAAAAAGGGAAAAAAAAAAAAAAAAAGGGAAAGAAAAAAAAAAAAAAAAAGGGAAAAAAAAAAAAAAAAAAAGGGAAAAAAAAAAAAAAAAAAAAGGGAAAGAAAAAAAAAAAAAAAAAAGGGAAAAAAAAAAAAAAAAAGGGAAAAAAAAAAAAAAAAAGGGAAAAAAAAAAAAAAAAAAAGGGAAAGAAAAAAAAAAAAAAAAAGGGAAAGAAAAAAAAAAAAAAAAAAAGGGAAAGAAAAAAAAAAAAAAAAAAGGGAAAAAAAAAAAAAAAAAGGGAAAGAAAAAAAAAAAAAAAAAAGGGAAAAAAAAAAAAAAAAAATCCACTTTTAGACCAGATGATTTTAGACCAGATGAACCTTATGCTCTTAGCAGCTCTTCTCTTTCACAGTGGGGAATTAAGGGAGGGGGAAAGGGAGAAAAAAGGGAAGGAGGGGGAAGAAAACCTGTCTCCTGTAACGCATCCATCCAGGTAACAGTATAGTAACAAAGTGCAAGAAGTCTCTACTGTTAAGCACTTCCAGGCCTCTTAAGACAAAAGAGTATCTCATTTGAGGGAACCCAAAGGTAACAAAATGAACTCTCTGTCAACAAGACATCATCTATAAACAAAACAAAGCTGGCCCAGTTACAGAAGAGGCCAATAAATCCCATTCTGAGCTGCTTGAGCTCAGAAGGCAGGAAGAAAACAGAGGGCACCAAAATTCACCGTTCCTATCCAATGCTACCTGATTTGCAGTAAAAAACAATCTTCCAGCATGCGTTTGCAAAAGCAGGCTCCTGGAAGTTACAAAGGTGGCACATGGGCAGCTTGCTCAGGATTACCAGAAGGATATACTTTAACACCCAAAAGACTTAATACCTCACAAAGTTAACAGTATGAAGCTAAATGCTTTCCTCAAATCACTATTTTGTTTACATTTTACAAATGGAAAAACACCCCCACACTTTAACCTGCGTCCTAAGCGATGGCTATCATGAACACTCAGATTACATCCTTATAATGATGACTGGGGGAGAGGGGACAGAGGAAGATGACCAAATGAAACCAGGTCTCTTCTTGATTTTTCTTCTAGTAAAACTCTTCCAATACTATGTTGCAATTTGCCACGGGAAATTTAACAGTAACCATACCCATCCTTCCAAAAGAATCTCCAAAACCACGGTTCAATGCCATGTCACTACGACCGAAATCTCTGTCCATGTTTCCTCCCATTCCACCACGGAACATTTCTGTAAAGAACAAAGCAAAAAACAGAAATATTCTGTTATATACATCTAAGCTGATGTGCATACAACACTTGTTTCACAGCTGCTTGTTTAAATAGAAGTGGGTTTAATGCACAAGTCAGAGGCACCTATTAAATATTTAGCTCCCATGCCAGTTCCTACGCCTCCACTCATGCCACTGACTGTATTTCTTTCGAACTCATCTACATTACCCATCCCCAAAGGAAGGGCTTTTAATAAAACAAATATTAGCAAACTAATACGTGTACAGGAACAGTGTTTACCTACCTCCCATTCGGCTGACTCCAAATCCTCCCATATTAGGCATTCCTTCCATTCCCCGAAATCCAGCAAGTCCTGTAAAATAAGGAAGACTGTTTTCTATACAATATTAAAAAAAACACTTAATGCAAAGAACTTCACTGCACGTACCGCCTCCCATTCTATTCATTCCGCCAAATCCTGGACCATCTATTCCCATACCTTTAAACCAAAAAGACAAACACCATTTAGAAAACAGGTAAGATCCTAACGGATTTTAAAAAATGCAGCGACAGTTAACATCTCAAAAGCACACTACACAAGGCTTGCTTTGTCAAGAGTATGTCATTCTTCCAAACACAGAAATGACAATTTTAAACTTAAAGCTCTGTAAAACTTAAAAATTAAGAACACAGATTTACCTCCTGGACCCATGCTCCCCATTCCACCACCCATGCTCAATTGTGTTGCACTGATGGGCTGCCCACCTGGTCCAAGTCCCATACCAATGCCACCAAGACCACCTTGAAAACAAAAATAAGTATCACCAGAAGAAAGATTTTCTTCTGTATCATAAACAGACCACAGTAAGCAAAAGTACTACTAAACTGTTCCAAGACACTGTATCAACGTATATTAAGTGCAAGGAGTAGAAAACGGAGTGTGCAACTCACGAGGTAATTGTGAAGTTTTGCTGTCCGCAACACGGAAATCTTCATGAGGAATTGATTTGTCATCCTGATAAAAAACAAGGATGTTACGCTATGATCCTTCCAATGTTTTGGCAGACATGCAAGGTAGAAAGAAATGTAAGCAACTTACCATTTTTACATGCATGGGTCTATCAAACAGGAATTGTCCATTGAACATAGCTGAAGAAATGCAAGTCAAGGAATCTAACTACAGAATTTAACTATTTCAGAAGAATCACTGTAAAAACTTATTTTATTTCTGCACCATTTTTAGGAGTCTTATCTTTCCTTACCTAATCTTTAGAATACCAATTCAAAGGCCAGTAGAGACTATACAAGCTGTTAGGTACGTAAAAGTTAGTTTCACACATGTCACATTCCCACATATTTTAAGCTTGTTCAACATCATCAGGAACACCTTTTTAGACTCTAGCAGTAAACTCAGTCACTATTAAAAATGTAATCTGCACAGTATTACACTCTAGTCCCTATATACTAGCTACAAGGCAAATAAGCACCATTTGCAAAACTACGCTATCAGAAGCCATTAAAGACTAATCCGCATTTGATCAATTATTTTTCAAAACCAAGGATACATATTGCTTGAACAGCTTCAATTGCTTGTTCAAAGGTAACCGTTCCCATCCCTCGACTCTTGCCATCCTTATCTTCTTTGATGTCTGCACGCTTTACAGTTCCAGCAATGCTGAACACCTCCTTCAGTTTCTTCCAGCCAACTTTAAAGTCAAGCTTACACACAGAAATACATTAGTGATTTCAGTGCACATTTCTGTTCTGCCATTGCATTTGAAGAGATTTTCTGCATTGTTGTAACTCTTCAGCTTCACAAAATGCCTAATATATGTAAATAGCCAGGATTTTGTAATATACACACACTGCAACCAAGTCCAAAAATGTCAACTAAAAGCAACAATTTAGACTACATATATGTATTTTACTTTAATTAACATACTAACATTGAGAAATGGATGGGTTCTTGTCAAGAGCAGCTGTACTCCCACAAGTCCCCTTGCAGACATAGTAGTCTTCTGTGCAAATAAAGAACTTATGAAAGCAAGCACCTCCAACAAATATAACAGTTTAAGTTAGTCTAAAGTAACTACCAAGATAAACTGAAGTATATATTTAATTAAAGAGAAGTGCAATTGTAAATAGATAGTGAAAAGATGTATATTTTTTCAAATCAACAGATGACTGTGCGATAATTAAAAGCACGTCAGCCTCAAGAGTTTAACGTATCTTTCATGTCCAAAATCTGAATATATATCCAGCGTTTTTAGTTTAATATACTAATTGTGAACTAACACTTCCAATTTCCTCTTTATATCAAAACTGAGTTATGCAGGAACATAAGATGTTTTACAAAGATCAAATATTACAGTTATAAAATACAGTTTTAAACTTACATTAGCAACAAAAATAGTGGACCCAAGCCTGCCTGCCTGCAAGTTACTGATAACCTCAGGAGGAATGTTTGGATTATTGAGAATAGAAGGTGGTAAATTCATTATTCCAGGTGCCACATCAGGTCCATGTCCTCCTGGAAACTGTCCTCCTACACGCTGTAATGCCCTACGAGCATGTTCACCTTCAGGATCCTGAAACATGGGCAAAAATAAAGCCAACTTAATCATCAATAAGAGGACTGGCAACAAACAAAAAGGTACTATTTGAAATTCTACATAAACCCATCAAAATTATCAACTAATATCCTTGTCCATGTCAGAGGGATCAAGAACTGAATTAGCATGGAGACCTAATTCCCTCACCTCTAGAGGTGGGTCCTTTCAGATGAGGGTTGAGGCATATTGGCAAAGCACTTGTTGAGGAAGCGTGCACTGCCACTTCACATGCTGTACCTAGCCTATGGACAAGTAGAAAAGATTTCAATCTAAAGGACTGTCAGTCTAGCACCTTCTTCCAAGAACTGAATTAATTTAATTAGGTTTTTTTTAATTAGTTATTAATACCATTATTAAAGTTGTAACAGGACAAAAAGAACTGCATCAGACACTGTCATATACTACAACACTACAATAGAAACGTTGACATTAATTCCACTTTCCAGTCAGCACAAGTTCTCTACTTCCAGCTCCATTTTTGCACATATGTAGTAGTCTGAGACTCAGCTCGTTCTGCGTCATATTTTGAAGCAGGTAAGCAATGTAAACATAGAATCATTTAGGTTGGAAAAGACCTGATGACACTAAGGTAAGAATATGAAGTTTAAAGAAAAACAGTATTAGGTTATTTTGACTTTAGGGCACACTTCTTGTCAGTTCACTTGGCATAACAGTAAGACCTTCTGCAAGCCAACAGGCACTTTAGCCCATTAAGAAAATGTCATAAAAAAATTAAACTGGAAATTACACGGCTAAGATGCTCAAAACACTGCATCGTCATCTCAGTAGTTACAGTATCTTCACCATTTCAAATTAAAAACAACAGCAATAACCATACCTCTTTAATATTCAGGGGTCTTCCACTAAGATCATATTTGTTCATAGTTTCTAACGCTTTCTTAACAAATTCTTCATCTTTGAATTCAACCACACTTCGAGGGAACAAAACAAATAAAGTTTAAAATGTTAACATTAACAGAATGTTTGGATAGTAGTGTGTTTCTACACATATAGAAGAAGAAACTTACCCACAACCCTACATCCATGATGATTTGTCATCATATGTAAAGAGAAAAAAAAAAAAGTCAGTCAGCACATGTGATAGAGCATTTAAGATTCCAGTTAAAGATCCCAGCTCACTGTTAAACGACTATTCAAGTTATTTTCAGCTTCAAAATCCATAATACATGCCCTTTACTGGTAGCCAAGCTGAATTTCTCCTACTTTCTCAACATACATACCTTTCAAAAGCAAGAGAATACATTATCTTTTATTCTCTTTGAGCCAAACCAGAATTGGAAAAATGCCACACAGATCCATGTAAGGACAACTGGGGAGAGGAGGTGGGGGGGAAAAGGGTGGAAAGAAAAAAAACCCAAAAACATAACCAAAAACCAATCAAGACACTCATCGTGTCATTAAAAGCTGCCCACTGACTACAAAATTCAAATCTACCTACATCAAGTATACCAGTACAATGAACAAGGAGTCTGCATACCTCTTCAGTATTACTAGCATAATTGAGAAATTACTTTGTAAGAAGATAACCTTATTGACTGCACCAGAATCCTTCTAATAAAGCAAAGAGTTGAGGATTGCTTTAAGTAAAGCAAAGCTGACAGCATGTTTTAGTTTTAACAAGCATTAAAGAAAGTCATTTACAACAATTGATACAACCTCAGTTAAGACTCAAACCTGCATTTCTCATGTTCTCGCTGCAGGTTCGGAGCTACTATTGGCCAGACTTTTGACTATTTTTAAGAAGACAAAGGAGCTTTAACAATCTTCACTCTTAGTGCCTCATTGCTGGCACTCTGTTGGCTACCAACCATCCTCCATCCATTTAGTTTTAAGAAAGCAAAAACATTAATCCAGTGTTTAGAGTACCAACCCTGCAAAGCTGTCAAATCAGGCACTTCAAACAGTATATTCTTAGCTAACATTTTATACTCATTGGCCCCAAGAAGAGAATACTACGCTAACAAAATTTAAATGAAATCAGTGGTTTATTGAACGTCCTTTATATGAAACAGATTTGTACCAAACCAAAGATGTTGGCTAAAAAGAAGAATTAAGTAAATGCCATTTGTTAACGTTTACAGAAGTATTTTGTCCTTTACAGCCAGCTAGTTTGAGTTGCATGAAAGTGTCAAGACTACTTCTAATACAAAATCCTCAAGGCTATCTTAATGAAAATCAGTGTAAAAATGAAACTTACTTTCCAATAACTGGTACAGGTATTATACAAAAATAAAACTGCTGAGGAACTTTTAAACCTCTAGCAGATTGTTGCCCACGGCACTTACCCTTGATTTTCCTTCAGCATCCTTAAACAGCTCCACGTATGTAACCTCACCAACTACATAAGACATACAAAGGGAAAATACCAAGAGACAATGCATTTAAACACCAGTATCTTTCTTTACTGTGCCCCTGTGCACAACTCTACAGAGAAGCACCTATTATTCACCAACAATCAAAACCAGACCAACGTACCTCCTGTCAATGGCTATATAATTTAGCTAATTTTCAGAAATATGCAGCAGCCACATTCTCAAAAGCTAAAAACAAACAACTATATTTAACCTAATTCATACTACAGATCATATTTTGGCCAGTATGATATAGTTGGTGAACAAATTCAGATATACACAGTCCCTTAACCTAACAAATGAAACGTCAACGTTCACTGGAAAGTGTTACATTTATCATCCTACTCACAACACCTGTTTTAAGGTGACTTTCTACCTGAATGTCTTCAATCATAAGTTTGCCTTCAATAATAACCAAATTTACACATCAAATATTTCACAGCAAGCCACTCACTTTCTAAGGTAGGAAGTTTCAGTAAATAAACCAATCAAATAGTCACGTCACCTTACAACAGATACACCAGCAGTTACAGAAGGGGGGTTTTGGCATTTTTCGCAGCCTAAAAGCCAAGTGTGCTTTGCATTACTTTTGAAGAATCAAGTTTTTCAAGGAAAACACAGAACTAACTTTTTACAGAATTCATATATTAGCATTATTTTACCCCAAACTTAAAATAAAGCGTTTGGGGTAGTAAGATTACTCTATCAGAACTGCAACAATAGTAACAAGCTTTTAATACAAATCTCCAGACAAACAGTCATGGCAGTAGTGACAATGCAGACAAAGTTAATTCCACAGCCAGATTCCACCAAAGAAATACAAAACAACTTTTGAAAGACGTCCTTTATTATTCATGTTAACACGCTAAATGTGTTGCTTAAATACAATAGCCCTTAAAAAAAAAATCTACAAAGACTACAACTAGACGAAACACAATCTCTTAAAGAAGTCATGAGGTCATGCATATACTCTCTACTGTCACACTAGAATGGCAGAAGATTGTAAGCACTTCATTTACCCATCCTACCCTGCAATGCAATTGTCTCAGATGAAAGAGGGGGAAGGGAGATAGATGTACCAAGTAAAGGCCAAAAAAAAAAGTCATCAAATCTGTGTGGCTCAAAGGACATATACATTGCATTTAAGATCTACCCCTTTCTATGTGAAGTGTATTATAAGGAATAAGTTACCTTTCTCTCTCATAAGATCTTTAATAGCTTGCCATTTCATGTCATACGGGATGTTGCTAATAAAAACTCTATTACGATTAATAGCCTTCTTCTCTCCAGTGCCTGCATTCTTGTCCTTTGAATAGGGATGGAATCTATTCTTGTTTCCAAGAGAAGGGATGGCCTTCGGTTTTGCAACGTACTTCTCTTTCACAGGTGCCTTCTCTTCTTTTGCTGTCTCATCATTATCCCTACATTAAAAAAAAAAAATTAGTCTTGTGTTGGATCATTAGACTATTGTACCTCCTATATATATATAGCTGTATACCTCCTATGCTATTAGAACTCCCAGGATGTCAAATGCTGCTTTTCAAATTAGGAAAAATAAATTCATGTTACCAGTCTAATTCCAAAATAAGTTGCTTTATCTAGAACAAAAAAAATAATGTTATAATAGATTTATTCACTATCGTAAGTAAAGAAAGCACGTCTTGCTACTTCAGTTACATTCCATTTCGTCTGTCAAGATTCAGCAAGATGCTACTATGAAACTACTACAAATATCAAAATACAACAACTCAGCTGAAAAATAAGCTACAGCATCCATGCTTCAGTGCTTCAATAATTTTCACATCAGACTTGGCTAAGTTATACGATATTCACCCCAGAAGTGAGAGTTTAAACAGTCTAACTTACGGAACAGCTTGATATACTTCATTCAATGTAATAATAATATATAAAAATCAACTCTAATAGGTTGTAAATCAAATTACATTTTATTTACCACATGAATAATTCTTATTCACAATTTGCGCCAGACTGCTTTAAGACTGAAATTAAAATTCAATTGAGAACAACAAATGCTCTTTCACTTTCGTTGCTTAACACTACTAGAACTTGAAAACTTGCTAAATGCATCAAAAGCAGCACGGCCAGCAGGTCGAGGGAGGTGATTCTCCCCCTCTACTCCACTCTGCTGAGACCCCAGCTGGAGCACTGCGTCCAGCTCTGGGGCCCCCAGCATAAGGAGGACATGGACCTGTTGGAGCGGGTCCAGAAGAGGGTCACAAAAATGATCAGGGGGCTGGAGCACCTCTCATGAGGACAGGCTGAGAGAGTTGGGGTTGTTCAGCCTGCAGAGGAGAAGGCTCCGGTGAGACCTTATTGCAGCCTTCCAGTACCTGAAGGGGCCTACAGGAAAGCTGGAGAGGGACTTTTTACAAGGGCACGTAGTGCTAGGACAAGGGATAATGGCTTTAAACTGAAAAAGGGTAGAATTAGATTAGATATAAGGAAAAAATTCTGCTCTATGAGGGTGGTGAGGCACTGCAACAGGTTGCCCTGAGAACCTGTGGATGCCCCATCCCTGGAAGTGTTCAAGGCCAGGCTGGACGGGGCTTTGAGCAACCTGAACTGGATGATCTTTAAGGTCCCTTCCAACCCAAACCATTCTATGATTTTATGATTCTATGAAATAGGTGTATTAAGACATGTTTTGCATCTAAGACTAATTAAGTCACCAGGTATTATCCACTAGAAACAACAACAAAATAGACTTCTGGCCCTCGGTCTTTCAAAAATTTAGCAACAGCAGCAGCTCTCCTTTTAAAATCTTATTATTTTTACATGAAAATGCAGGAAATTTGTTTCCTCTCTTTTAAAGCAGCCCAAAGCTCAACTTTGATAAAACTATACACTTTGAACAGAATTAAATGAAACATCCAAAACTCTTTAGCACTCTTGATAGTGTAACCATCACGAGGTGATTTAACATGCTAACAGAGGATCAAGGTGCCCAAATTGTTACTTTAAAAAAGGTGAACCACTGAACTGAAAGAATCGAGTGACAAAGCCACACAAATGTGATCCACTAAACAGATGCTACTTAGAGATATACATCAATGTCTAGCTCAAATCTCACTGCAGTTAATGAGAAACTTAAAAAGTACTTTTACACACACATTTATTTTAAAAAGCCAGCATTAGCCACTCGAGTTAGAACAACTACAAGGAAATGTCCTACAGGACTGTCAAAAGTGACTGATTGTGAACCCTCCTTAAATTACATCACTTTCTTTACAATTTTTCCCACATTTCAGAAGTCTTAGTTTTTATCTCATTTTGACACTTTGGAAGGTTTCTGGTGTAAAATTAGCCAAAACAGGCATTTCAGTTTTACAACCACAACGTATGGCAAGATCACTGATTTTGATTAACTGAAATGAGTATTTTCAGCTCTCTGCATAGTTATTAACAAAACAGTGAGTAAGCGGCAGTCTTGCACTCAAGAGCACACGCAAGTAGCCTTTCATGAAGCTAAACATATTATTTACTCAAGCTTGGGCACTTTTCAGGGAGGAATAAATGAAAAGAAATCCATATTCCTCCCATGACTTTTTCCCAGATTTTGAAGTACTCATATGATATGAACTTCACGGTCCTTGTGTTTACAAGTGGATTAAAAGAGGATTAGCAACTGAGAAACGTGTGGACACTCCTCCAGGCTAAGTATTTGTAAAATTTAAAACATTCAAAGTCAACAACATGTTATCTGGTTCAAGCGTCCTCCAGCTTCCCTCTGCACCATCCCTCCTCCACATCATCCTGTCTGTTGCGGCAATATAATTCTTGTGTGGCTGTGTAATGAACTGAAATGGGGAGAACAATGCAGGGAACTGGAGGGAGCTGGAGGGAAAGGGGAGGGAAAGAGCAGAGTATCAGGCTTTCCAGTCAGATCAGTTTCTTCCAATCCAGTCCCATTTGCGAATGCAAAACTCCTGCCCAATGAAACCCCTAGTAAAACCTGAGTTCTTCCTTAAGTTTTAGGATTAGAGCAATGGATTCTTTTTAGCCTTTTAAGCTCTTTCCTGCTTAAAGGATTATGAAACAGCCCCTGGATGCTCAGGAAGAGCCAGGTCTCCAAATATGGAATCCACAGGCTCTACAAGACCTGGCTGTACAAACCAGTAGAGAGCACAGAGGATACGAGTCTGGCATAAACTCTTAAATCTGGGAAACAAGACGACACTTCACTTAGTCTGGGGATCACAGCCAGTCTCCTGAAAATAGAGGATTAATTAAAAAGCAATCCTTCTTGCAAAACTCATCTGCCAAAACCAACGGGACAGTGAACAAGCTGGAGGCAGAGATCCTTCTGTGGATGTAGCTCTTACCCTCCTCCTTGAATAATAAAAATAATTTCAATCAAATAATACATTCAAAGCAACATCATGTTAGTCAGCTATAGACCACAGAAAAGACAGTCTCAGAAACTATGAATTGACATCTTCTTGGGGGAAAAACAATAGCAATTTCTACTCTTTACCTTTTGTATGAACTAATCATTTTATACATTTAAGTAATATTTGCCTGTGAAATCACTAGCAGATTTCTAGAGTTGAAAGATATGTCTATATTAATTTATTTTTTTTAAAAAAAAAAAAAAGGACATCCTCATTGATTAAGAGGAACAATTTTTACCTTTTGAAAAATAACGCCTTTGAACTTCCGTAAAGTTTTGGAAACAAAAAGACAAGTTTTCCATATATAAATAGAAAACTAGAAGCCTACAAAATAATAAGCACAAGATAACTCAACATGAAAGCCTTAAAAGCTATTTTTTTTTTTTAAACAAACTTCTACTTCTCTGCTCACAAGTGTCCACACAAATATTAAGATCAGCAGAGACAGAAATGCAAGAAGTCCACAACATGTGATTCTAAAGCACATAGATCAGTTTAGCTTTATTACACTGAACAGTTCCACTGCTCAATACAAAAAACTTAGGGAAGTGTGCAAGCTGAGACCAGGATCCCTCTCCAATTTAGTCTGAGTGCTAAGCAAACCTGGTTACTGAAATACTTTTTTTTAAGTAGTACATTTCACCTGCACACTGACAGCTTAATCCTTTGTACACCTGTTTTGGGGAAGACTGGCAACTGTATGCAAAAGAATAAGATTTGAAACTCTGTTACCAAGAATTTTGCATTATTTTCAAACATAAAGTTGTGATTTCTACTACACAGAATCTCTGGGATTTTTCATTTGCTTGTGATTAGTTTTGGAGGGAAAAAAAGAAAATTGCTGACAGAAGGAGAGATACAGAGTAATTAAGTCATTATTTTAACAGTAGCAACCCCAAAAGGCAATAAAATGTTATATGCTTCAAAGGTGCAAAAGGGTCACAATCTTCCTGTGAAAATTCAGTCATAATTTGTGTAGTTTGGAAGCTGAGGGCCAGGCTCAGGGGAAAAAAAAAAACCTGCTGTTTTATGGTAATGTGAAATTTATAACTTGTAAACTATTTGAATTTCATGGGGAGTCAAGTAAAGGCATGAAGTACGCCTTTATTCCTCCAACTTTATATTGAACTCGGTCCCATGCGCATTTTTTTTAAACAGAACAGTATCAGTCCTGGGCTGCTTAGAACATGTCAAAACTTCACAGATCTCAACAGCTTTGATGTACAGTAGGTCTACTATAAATGTACTTTCCCTCCAAGATGTGAGTGAGATTAGAAGCGATATTGAAATTCCAATGATATCAGGCCAAAATCTAGTTCAGGTAAAGAATGACGACCCTCGAAGCCTGACGCCAAAAAACCAAACCCATAAAAGGTTATTCACGGTATTGTTCTAGAGAGCTGGTACTTCTGGCTCCCTTACACTGTGTTCCTTTTAGACCTGCTACATAAGGCGCAGTTTAGATATTCCATATATGATAATGTTACTATCTACAAGAAAAGTTTGTGCATGTACGTGGGGTTTTTTGTTTGTTTTTAGAAAGTAAATCACTATAGGGCTGTCTTACCACTCTCACGCAGACAACGATTAGCTCAAAGGCCTTACAAAACATACCGCTACGGTAAGAAGTGGAAACGTAAACAAAACCAGAAACGATCCACAGCACTTCTAGAAACGGATCCTGTGAGAACTGCCCTGACCAGAGCCCGTTACAGCAGCCCGGAGGCTCACACCAGCGAAGCGGTTAGAGCTCAGCCCGCCGGTGCGGTTTCACCCCGCCAACACCTGCGGCTCCCCGAGCAGACGCCCAGCCCTCAGCGACTGCGAGTTCACCAAGGAACTTCGCCTTCCCCCATACCCAGGCCACGGCCTCCTCCGCGCACCCTCCCTCGCTACCCCACCG
>NW_008795035.1:2540187-2548026 GCF_000699145.1 Aptenodytes forsteri
AGCCACCCCCCCCCCCCAGACAGGCTATCTCCCTAAACGGCGCTACCTGCCATGTGCAAATTCCCCTAATTTCAAACCAACCGCCTCTTGCGGTGGCCGGTGACCCCCGCCCAGAACAACTGCAGGCTAACTGAGCCCCAGGACGCGCGGTTGGTGGGAGCACAGGCGCCTCACGAAAGGCAGGCGGCCTAGCGCTGAAGGCGTATCGCCGTTCTCATGAGCTTAGGGATGTCTGTAAAGCTGTAGGGTGCTAACAATAAATAAGCTATTGCACATTTTCAGCTCTTCACCTTTACGTTCCCAATAATACCGTCCACCCCAGCAAATGGCTGCTTGACCCTTAATTTAATTGAGGAGCATCGCGCCTGTTGTTTGGGGACCATCTGCATTCCAAAGCAAGTCACCGCGGTCACTGCTTTCTCTCTACTTCAGAAAACAGACTGTAACTTATTATTCAAATTTTATGCTACGAATACTCAATGAATTGAAGTCATGATCTCTTAAAACAAAATTTGCCTTGCGTTTTTCCTACATTTATAGTCTCCTTGTTCCTTCAAAAACCAGTGTAGTCACAAGTAAAGCACTCCTCCTGCCTATAAGATGTTGTATGGTCCTTTTCCAAACATTTCAGTACCTCCAGCGTTAAGACGATCCCCACATTCATGAGGAAATGAAGGCTCCTGAATTCTGTGGACCCAAATCGCCCCTTAACCTGTGTTGAGACAGCTCGCAGACCCAATATAGGGACAAGCCTTATACCTAGCCTGCTTAGGGGTGCTGGGACACTCTTCTAGTATTGGCTAAAAAGCTGCCAGCTTGCACCTAAATTCTCCTCCAGCTGCAGATGTCTGATTATTTATAAACATATAAAGCTACTGGGCAGGTTAAGCTGCAAGTTCGATTATAGTTAGAGCATTGGAAGCTTCTAGATGGACATTTGTTTTGGTCTTAAATATAAATAACAATTAAAGATGAATAGTTGTAATTCTGCTATAAAATTTCAAAACTATGTAGGTCCATGCCACACACACACTACTAAACATTTTGCATTCTCTATCACTCATCCTGGAAGATGTTCATTTATGAGGTAGAATATATTCTACCTTATGAGGTAGAATCTGCGACATATTCCGCTCAGCTTCCCTCGGCTTCTTCAATCCCAATTTCTCTCTATCACTTGGGGGAAAAAAATAGGTTTTAAGCAATATTTTTAAAAGAAAAAAAGAATGTCTATCATTTGGACAAAGTTTAATCATTTCACTAACCACAAGTACCAAAGTATTTCTAAAGGGGTCACCAAATGGTATATCAACATCTATTATATAAGGAAAACCATTCAGTCCCCTGCAGTGAATTTAGATCAGCGGCTTCTGGTTGCTGACCCGCAGGAACCCATGCACCTCTTTTAAGAAAACCATAAATGAAGGTTAAGAAAAGCTGAGCAGTACAGAGGCTCCACATCTCTATTGGAGTGTGTTTCTGGCAAGAGACAGTTAAGAATCACTGACCTGGACAAATGTGGGTTTTGGAAATAAACTCCTGAGCTGCTGGGACTCTCTTTTGTCTGTCTGTCCTCACGACTGTCACACCAGGTGTTGGTAACACCTGAGATTTGGGAGAAAGCTCAAAGATACTATGAAACACCCTAATAACCTACATCCCAGATGAAGGTAGAAAGGCATGTCTAGAGGCCTGATAAGAGGTGCAATTCTGTTCACACATTAACCATAATCAGATAAATAACTTGGTATTTGCGATAATAACCATCACTGAAATAGTTAATGTTTACTTGAAACTGCTGTCGTTACATTTTACAGCTCTCACTTCCACAGGATGAAAGGAAGCAATTCGCATGTTCGGGTTACTAAACCCTCTTACCAGACCTCTGTTCGACTGTGCTTTGCACAGAGCATCTCAGGTGTTGGAATCCCATACTCCCTAACCCAGTATTACGGCACCGAGCAGCTGACGCTGAATTCCTATGCCCGTGGGCCCGTGCACGCTAGTAACAGGAAGAATTACTGACTTTCTTACACACAGTTTCCCTACTTGTTCCGAATAACCTAGTGGCTATTTCAACTGCTACCTTCTCAAGTTTGTATGCCTTTTTGGCCCGGCATACACACAGTTTTGTACCAGTTAAATCAGTTGTCACTCAATGTGTTCTGTAACAAATACTGATAACGGTACAATCCATACAGCGATACACGTCTGTAAGTGTAGAGGTGTTTTGTACTAGAGTTGCATAGGGGCATAGCTTAGCTTAAAGCCTGGAGGAGTGCTACTAGCTTTGCCCTGTCCCCCTCCCACCACAACTCCTATTTATAGCACTCTGTTTACCTCAGTTGCCTGTTTCAGGATTTTTATGGGAGTCTTGCAACCCTTTCTAGAAGTCTCGCACATAATCACTCAGTATTTCTGTCTTCAAAGAACAATAATAAAAATGGGAGAACAATGCCACAAAGAGCTGTTAGGGAGCTGACGGGTGAATTGGGATTAAAAAGTGGGATTTCTTTGGTCTACAAAACTGTGGTGAAAAGAGTTTAAGTTTTTCCCTAGGAAGACTTCTGCGTATAAAACGATTGAAATAAAAATTAAAAAATCTACTTGGCATAGTAAGTGAAAAAAGGAAAAACAGTATCTTTCTATGCTTGTATTTGTGCTGAGAAAGTCACCTTTGTTACACACTACCAATCCCTCCTGAGAAGATTTTAAAATTATCTTTTGATACACGGGCTTCCAACACCTCTTCCACCTCTGTTCACGTCCTTACAGGAGACAGACGTGGTCTCTGAGGAACGTTCCTGTTACAAGGGGATCCCTCATTTAGTACAAAACTGGTAGAAGTGTTCTCGATCTGCTTCCTAACAAATTCCTCCCGTCGACCCCTAATGTAAATAGTGTTTCTCAGTTATGGGTAGGGTGTGCGGCATTACGGCTGTATATTCCTGCAAGCAGAGAGTTGACAGCACTAATTTCCACAGGGAGTTGAGGATAATGGAATATTATTAGTGTTCTTGCATATATATGTAAATATAAGCAACTGTAAAGGAACTGCCCTTGGAAGTCTCCTGTACAAGTAGCAGTTACGGAGTTAAAATAATTACATGTGTTCTAAGTATCAGCATTCTTTTCAATTCAGTAACTCTCCGGTAAATTCAAGTCTCAAGTCCTCACTGACAAATCATTGCTCTCAACTTGCTAATGACCAAATATGTATCACCATCCTTTTAGAAAGGATCATTTTAACTGGTCTTTGGTTTATCTCAATATTGTTTTTTATTTTGTTTCCAGTTAAGTCATGATCAAAAGCAGTCCATCAACATTTGCATCAGGTGGCACTTGTGAAAAACTCTATCTTCCTGGAAGTCAGTTTGTATGGAACTCAAGAGAATGGGACTTCTGAGCCTCATACATTTTAAATCCATAGACTTTTTTTTGTAAATGTCTGTTTTCAGTCAGACATTGTTCTCACCTATATGATGTCTGCATGGTGAATGTGTTGCACGTCTTTTTTCTTGTTTTGTTTGCTATGGAACCTAAACGTGCTTGGCATTTTCTAGACCCTGTCCCTTCCCCAGAAAGCCCCGAGTACAGCTGGAGAAGGGTTGCTTTAACAACAGATTTGCTTTGTAAATCATTTGACTTTTGCAGCTCATTTAAAGATTCCTTTTTGCACAGCCACAAGTATTTCCAAACCAGTCTGCCTCGCCTAAGGCTGCACCCAACCTACACTGCTAAAAAACATTAACCCTACTCTGCAACTGCCACCCTCTTTTGCATAGCTATAATGGACCTAAAGTAAAGCAAATATTATCTTCCCCAAACGCTCTCTCTGCAATCAAACATTATCTTTCCAGTCTGAGAACAGTGGTGGTGTTTAACGTTGGAAAACAAAACATTTTACACTTCAGAAAGGCAAACTATCAAAATGCAACAGCCTGTCTGCCGGCAGGCATCTTCCAGACTCGCTGCAGCAGAGCACAGCCATTTCGCAACTAGAGCCCACCTAGTGCACAGAGCTTCACACCCGCAGCTGCGGTGCCGATTGCTTCTTCCATCGCTCCCATGTCCTTTCGACATCTTTCCAGTTTGCCTTCTCTGACTTTCTTGTTCTCCCTCTCCCATCCCGAACAAGTCTTCAACAGCACTAACTGTTTCAGCCCCCCCGCCCCTGTAAAAGATTGTACAGATGCCTGCTACGGTGATGAAATTGTGTGTTGAGGCTTTTGTTCTGCATGTTGTATATGTATAACCAGAAAAACTGTGCAGCATCCTATGCCCACAACGTGGGATCAGTCACACAGGAGACCTGCTCTACTTGAACTGCAGGGATCTAACCTCTTTTTCCCCCACTGAAGGCTTAAATCTCCCTAATGCTCACCAAATTTTTTTCTTTTTTCCCAGTGTTATGCAACCCTTAACCACAGCTTAAGAGCCTAAAACTTAATCATGTATTTTTTACTCCTAAAAGGCTGCATAGCACCAGACTTTTGGTAGCACTTTTACTGGTCCTATATCGAAACAAATCACATTACCCTCTCTTCCCCCAAATCATTACTCTAGCTGCTGAAGTTACAAAAGGAAAAAACTGAGCAACCTGCTTGCATTTTGGTCCTTCCTTCCACAAAACACGTGGTCCTTAATGACAGGCTGAGTGCCCCTAACATACCCACCACCTCCCCTTTTCACAGTGAGGCAGCGAACACCTACTTTCTGCAGGTCTGAAGAGAACCCATCCCGACGAAGGCCTTAGAAGCCCTTTGTTCTCTCCCCGTTGGCCAGGGGGCTTGCCCCAACCCCGAGGTGGAGGAGCTGGGGACACACCTGGGGACATTTGCCCTCCTCATGGACCAACTCTCCTGTCCCACTCTCACCAGGTGGCACTGTTGGTTTTTGCAGTATGCATGCACTCTTCCACCTTCCCCAACACTAACGCTCATGTGTGCTGGACTTAAAAGCTGTGATTTTCAACCTTCTTCAGTTTCTGAATCCCTAAACTTCTCCTGTTTGAAGAGTGGGCCTATTCAGATATGGGGAGTACTGCTTTGTAGAACTTGTTTTTCTGCCTCATTCCTGGCAGTCACCAGAGGAGCACCCTGTGGACCCCCAGGACTGTAGACCACACATTTAAGCTGCTGGTGAAGTCAGCACCTAGTAAAAGCATGGCCTTTGCACCAAGAGAGATTCAGATCTTCTAAGACTACAGAAAAAAACCATGGTAGAACAGAGGTGTTTATCCTTTTTAAAACGTTAAATACCCTGAATTAAATTACATAACATAATTCCCACTTGCAACTCTGATCAATACATAAATTAATACAGAATCCTCCTCTTTCACTGTGCTCCTCTTTTACTGCTTCTATCTCCCCCATATACTATTGCCTTCTGATGATACATGTTCTCATAAACTTGCTTAGACTTGTTTAAATTTGCTTAGGAGGGAGTTTCTTCTGTGCACAATATTCTTCACTGACTCTACCCTCATGAGCCCGTTTTAAATTTCTAGCAACTGAAGGGAGAGTTTATTTGTTTGTGAAGGAACACTCAAAGAGCTGTTTAAAGCTAAACTGAAAAGCGAGTTAACAATGGAGTTAGTTATCCCTCAAAATAGTTACATTTTCTTGACACTTACACCACTCAAATGATCCTTAAACATCAAAAAGTACTAACCAGCTAATAGCTCTAAGAGTTCCCTATTGCCTTTTGCTCATTGGCACCCACTTGGCTTTAAGTGTCTTGCCCAACCTTAAATTAGGCCAGTTGAATTTGCAAGGTCAACGTACCAAATTACCAGGTGATTATAAAATCTCTGTTTCTGTTCAAGGGCTCTCCTTGGAGGACACACTTAACACTCCCTAAAATAAGGTTCGAATCAATGGCAAATATGATTGAAGTCAGACGGAAGTAATAGTTATTGTTCTGTTGAATACAAAGAAGGAGGAGCCTGATAAAGAAATGGAAAGTGAACAGTAGTGAACGCTCTATTTGTCCATGTATCCAGAACGGTCACGCATACGCTGCTATTCCATTTGCCTTACAAAAAAATCACTGTTCCTGTGCAAGAGCAAAACTAGTGACTTTCAAGTGAAAAAGCAATGAAATACAGGAAAAGATTAAGTCATTCCATCACTTTTCCATTTTAAAATATAACATCTTGAGCAGAAACAGTGTTATTTGTCTGCTGACAACCGGTAGCTGAGGAAGGAGACTCATTCCCTGTTGCTGGCTGCAAGTTTCTTTTCCAGTTTCATTTCCATGAAAAGTGGATCTCCAACACATAAAAACAAAAGTAAAGTCTTTAAAATAGAACATGAGTGTCAGATTCCTAGAAATAACCGCATGATTTCAGCAACCTCTGCCACGCCATAGTACAAGAGGGGTAATTATTTCATGGTTTAAAAAAAAAAAAACTCTTAACATTCACTCCTACAAGAATAACGAGAGGAAAAGATAAAATCATATCTATAGGAAGGAAGTACCCACAAGTAAACCTTTTCCAGGAAAAGTGATAGTGAAAGACCCAGTGTCCGTGGCCAAAATCTGACAGAAGAGGCAAGAGGCAAGACGCACCCACTCAGAGGTTATATATTTCTACTCTCAGTAGTGCCCCTCATTCCCAGCCAGAGCAGACATCGTGGTCCTGGCTACTCCCAAGACCTACTTACAGTGAGGTTTCTCCAAGTGTAGCAATGCTCAACAGTTACTGGAAAAGCCTGGATTTATGTCACTCTCCCAAAACAGTTGTGCTAGGTTGGGGGGTACCATGAAATTCTGAGCCCTTGTGTGTTTGCTAATCCCCAAATCCCGAACCATAGCTGTTTCCCTCTAGCGAGAGACCTTCACGGGGCCCCAAGTAAATCAGGCACAGGGCTAAAAAAGAAAACTAGAACTCCTTAGGAACGGAAGAGGCTCCTTATATACATGTTCTGAAAGCACAATCTTACACTATTTAAAACAATCTATTTATAAAGTCTTCATGGATCTTTAAATACGAGAGGCACTTCAAAAATTATAATTTCAGCAACAGACGTTGTTTACCACATGACTGACACTACAACATTAGAAGATCAAACTAATAACCATTAGTGAGCGCATAGTTAACCATTAGTTTAACCATTAGTTCTACTAGCAGGAGAAAGCATTTTTTTGAGACTACCCAGTGGTTAGAAGCCCACTGTAGACACAGCGGAAGAATCAGGCATTAAAATGGCAGGCAATGCAAAACCCTTTTCCCAGCTCTTATTAGGAAGAAAAAGGTTTAACCCATCCTAGTGTTATTGCATGTAGCAAGAAACACGGGGAGTTTTAAAATTATTTTCTACAGGACAAGTTCTGCTAGTAGGTCTCCAGTAGCCTTCAAAAATCTCATGATGCACGGCACTACGATACAGTCTCTTCCACCGACCCGCGTGCATCTCTGCAGGGGTGTATTCACCGGGGTGGCATACAAATATGGAATCGCTGTCATTTAAAACAGATTTGCTGTTTATTAGTGCAATATACCGATCCAGCTTTGGGAAAAAAAATCCTCTTTCCTTATCCACCTTAAACACCTGCTGTCGTGGCAAATACGAGCCTCTCTAATATACAGCCAGAATCAGCTAAACATAGCTAATGAAAGGGTATAAAGCGAGGGCTCGGCTTCGGCACCAGCAGCGGCTCCCAGCCATATGTCGCCACATGTTCTATGCCTTAATCGTTATCGCTATTAAAGCTGCTGGGAGGACCCGAGGCCACGCTGCAGGTGCAGCCTAAGAGGCTTTTAGCCCACCAGGCAAAGCAACTCATCACACCAGCGCGCAGAGCCCCGCTCGCTGGTCGCACGGTGGCTGTTTC
>NW_008795035.1:2548796-2590782 GCF_000699145.1 Aptenodytes forsteri
CGGCAGGCCGAGGGGCAGGGGGAGGGTGAACGCGTAAATCTGCCCTCCGAGGGAAGCGGGGCCGATGAAGGCGAAGGCTGTGCGTGCAATCCTACAGCAACAATTGCTTTCCAGGTGCTCGGCGTCTCGCAGCCTTCATCCCCGGGGAAGCAGGCAACACTTTTCCATGTTCACAAATTAAGGATGATGCTAGTGAACGCTTTATTTTCCTGCCTCTCTATATTATGCAAATCTAGACCACATAGATGAATTCACAGCACAGGGGCTCTTGGCCAATGGAGACTCCAGGCTTGTGTATTTGCTAAGGATAAAATCTCATTTCTGCAATTCGTTGCTTGTCTGAAGGCTGGAAATGTCACTGCCCGGGGCTGCTGCTTCTTTGCAGGGGAATGCAGTTTATGTGAAAAAGTGTTGCCTGCACCCTGAGTTACCGTGCTGCAAAAACACTGCCTGTTTTTGCGGGGCTCCGCTATCCTTGCAGAACAGTTAGCCATGCCGCCGTTTGCTGGGCATTCATGCCCTGGCCTTCCTACCTTGCACCTCCCTGTATGTTGTCTTAGAAACCTTACCCTGAAGAGACAGTCTTCTCCCCAGCAATCTGGAGAATACAGGCATGCAGTGTTCACGTGAGCATGACAGGTTGGCTGTGTGGTCACAGAGCTGTTTTTGCAGCATTTCTGGCCATGTGGTGGTAACTCGGATAGCTCAGACCCTTTGCAGAATTCCAAATTCATTCTGATTTCTATTTCGTTAGGTCTTCTCCATTGCTAATCCTTTCACCCTACCAGCTCCTGTGCCCAATTCTTGTAATAGCATTCCTGGAATACAGTTCAGTTTCCTTGACCAGATAGTTAAGTGCAAATGAGGTGCTTCTGAAACTCCCAGAGGATGCCTGTTTATGCCCCTAACCATACCCACACCTTTTCAAGTCAGGTTTGCTGTCACTCAAACACAAGCCCGGGACTGAAGCTATTTGAAGTACCTTCAGAATGACCAGATCCATGAACCAGCAGCTGGGCTGCAGACATCCAAGGGGAGAACAGATGGCAACTGATTTAGTCCATTTTGTTACACACTGTCGTTTATGAAGTGAGTTTTCAGGCACCTGAGGCTTAATCATGCCAAGAGGATGAATGCTCCCAGCTTGAGCAGACGTTAAAGGTACTCATTTCCAGTACTGAGCCATAACAAAAAAACCCCTGTAGGGGGTTCTGTGAGGGAAGGACTGAAACCCAAAATACAACAAGTTTACTGAGGAAGTCTTTATTTAACACTTACTGGCTATTTTCTTAATCTTCTCAGTATCTCTGAAAACATGAGGGTGAAGGCTAGGTCTGAAAAAACTGACAGCCAAACCACCAAAGAGCTGGGGCTGGGATCTTCAGTCGTCACCAAACATTGGCAGAGCTGGGCTGGTGATGCTGCTAGAATAAGAATTTCAACATCCATCTTCCAGCTGCTTCACAATACTTGGTGCCCGTGGTGTTCCCCTTCACCCTCCAGAGGTGCGGCCAGCACCCCTAGCTCATACCTCCGATCTCCTTACCTCAGTGGTCTGCGTGCTGAGCTATTTTCCTCATTCCTATTTTCTCTAGGACTCCAGTTGTTTCTTCTGGCCTCGCAATGGCCTCCAATGGCCTTTTATTTCACTGCAGGATGTTAAGGAGCCTTTCTTTATGCCAGTGTTTTTATACAGGCAATGAATCAAAGGATGAGTAGAGTCATGACCTATAAAAAAAGTCAAGAGAGATGGGTCTGAGGCCAGCCCCTACAAAGTGACTCTGCAGATTCTACCTGATAATGCCTGCCCCCATCATACTGCCCTAAAGGTTATCTTCAAGGATTTTTGGATCCAGGCCATGTTAGTTAGTATTCACAGTCTTCTGACTCACGACTTAACACATACACTGCAGCAAATGAAAGGATATCTGACTAACTGGGAGAGGACAGCTAACCTCTATGCAGTACTAAAATGTGAAAACAATAAAAAGGCACTCAAGGTCAGTCTTGGTACCACAGTTTTGGGGATACATAATTAGAGCAAAATGTTCTGTGAACTCTAAGGCTTCAATTACAATTTCTGAAATTCAGGACAAGGAAGAGAAGAACACAAAGCTGCATATTAGAGTTTCCCAGAACCAATTCCCCCCCGAGCAAAATGCCCACTGTTTTCTCGTGCAGCTGTTTCAGCCAAACTTGCCAAGTAAGATTAAGATACCCATTTCTTACCACTCCATGTTTCAGCGTCAGTCAAGCTTTGCACAGAGATCTGTCCCATAACATCTCCTGACAAGCACATAATGTACAAACAAATCCCACCAATTCCAGTGTGTAACCTGCAAAATTAGTAAGACTGGAAGTCATACTCTTGGAATATGACTCTCTGTGGTGAAGAAATGTCACCTCAAACACACACATATTTCTCTGGACTCAGCTTAAATGCAGGGTTCTCCATGGCCAGCCTATCCCTAAGATTTCTCTCCGTGTCTTCCAAGATAGCAGTCGGGTTTTTTGGGTCTGGCTTTCCCAGGTAGCGTCTGCATATCATCTTCCCGTATAAGCCTTTAATTTAATTTTTATAACACAGTGTTCTAGGACTTCTGGAAGGTAATTTTTTTCCTTGGCTGGCTCTTGTTCAAATCAACTGATTTGTGATATAAATTCGTGATACTGAACTTTCTGTGATTTTTTTTCCTACATAAGGTCAAACTTAATAGAAAAATTGGAAGTATGCCCAGTGAAAATCCGTACAGCAGGTGGGCTTTATCTATGATATATTTTCAGAAATATTGATTGTTGTTGACATTGCTTCTAATTCCCATAGGCTATATCTGGATCTTTTCTCCAACTTAGCAGGAAGTAAAACAGCATGACCCAAAGAGCAGAGTGTCATTCAAAACAAGGAGGGATCTCATACACAGCTCTATGGAATAAACAGACCACTGGTTGTTATGCTCTGGCAAATGTGTAAAGACTGTAATAGGAAACCATATTATTTAATACCTACTATATCGAGGGTTATCGCAAAAAGAAAGACTTGTGCCTTGCCCTTTTAATCCTTGTTTTAAAATTTTCATTCTTTAGGATAATATTCAAAAATCCCACAAATTTTCGTGTGAGAAAGGAGACACCAAATAAGATGAAAGTTCTGTCCATTTCTGTCTTCTCAGGAATACCAAATCTTATTTTTACTTTTTCTGTTGTTATTAATTGTAGGCTGACTCAGGATATGGCTAGTTTCAGCCGTGACTGCAGCACAGAGTAAAGATACTGGAGCTCCCTTTAAACTGGCTAGCAGCGCAGGTACCTGAAGCAGTGTAGCCATGGCAGCACAGAGCTCCGAGTGGCCTAATTACTCTGCCAAGAAATAAATGGATACTGGGAATTCCCTGGGGGGAAAGACAGTTGAATTGTTAACAAAAAGAGTTTTCCCCTGAGGCGCGTTAGTTAAATAGGTGTTAACAAGAGCCAAAAAACCTCAAGCTCCAACCTTAGAATAAAAATGCCTTTGTCCTTTGGCACTTCTGATGTCCCAGTCCTTCCAATTCTCCTGCTGTCTGTAGAGACAGAAGATGTGATTTCAGTATCTGATGGAAAACCTAAAATAAAGCAAAACGATTCCCACGCCCAACTAAACTCGATACATAAGATCTCCTTAAAAGACAAAAATAAAAGTCTCTCCTGGCTGGAATCACACAGAGCTCTCCTGGTGGCAATGGCGAGGTGGAGATGCTCGAGCATCCTGCCTCCGTAGGACACACATGAGGGTCAGTCCCCTGAGCTCCGTGAGGGGCTTGTTCAGACCTGGTGTTTACTACGCCTGTAAAAATGGCAGGATAGGTATGTATTTAATGGGGAAGAGTAAGGAGAAGAAACAAATGAAAGCAAGATTTAGGGGAAGGGAATTTACTTCTGTTATCTCTTCTACCACCAATCTTTCCTCATACACAGGAGTGGACGCGTATAGAGGAAGGCGAAGGGGCAATTTTACCAATATGCTCACTTTCTTACAAGCTCAAAATGCACAAGGCATTTTTCTGAAAATGGAGCCCAAGACTTCACTGAAATTGCACACACAATGCTTTATTTTACAAGTTGGATCTATTTATTTATGTTTATAAGCTAAATTACACAAGCAAAATCCTCGTGATTTGGCTGGAACTCCCTTTGAGGTCAATGCGAGTTTAACTAGTTTAAGGACTGAGGTGTAAAGCCAGTTCAGAAAACATACTGGTTTCTCCAGGTGGAGGCCTTGGTGAGTATTGCCTAATCAGAATCTGTAGGCTTGTGCCCAGTCTGACAAAACGCTGTTTGCGACAGCCATGTGCTGAAATTGCTGTTTTGAGGAGATAGAAAGCCAGAAAATTGTGAGTTTGCTGTCTCATAACAGAGGCCAGTAAGCGGATGGTGTGTAGAGGCTAAAAGTTGCAATTTTATCACATTAATTTAAATGTGAAAAAACAACAGGACACTACTAAAATCCAAGCTGCTTTTCATTTCCAGATGTTCATATGCTACAGCTCAGATATACGCACCCCACCTAGACCTAACCAAGATTCTACTTTTCTATGCAGGCAAAGAAGCAATAGAGGTGAAAATCCCACTGTCACCGGGATGTGATGCCCAATGATGAGCAGTAATTACTGCAGCAACACTTCAGCCAGCATGAGTGTCAACGAAATGTCTGCCTTCCCTCTGACTTTAGAGCAAAAAACTGGCTTTGCCTTTGTGGGGATTTTGTGTGTTTTCTTGGGACTTCTAATTATCAGATGCTTCAAAATCTTGCTAGACCCCTACAGTAGTATGCCTTCTTCTACGTGGGAAGATGAAGTTGAGGGGTTGGATAAAGGAACATTTGAATATGCTCTTGCATGAAAACTCACAGAATATCCTGCCTTAAATTTGATGTTGATTTCATTTTGGAAACCAACTGTTGTTACATTTGTTATACATACCTGCATTTTGGAGATATGTTGGTGGCATCCATTTTGTTAAATAAATATTTGTTGCAAACTCAAGAGGCACTTCATGTTGCTTTTATTTGAGGAACAGTGGAATGGCAGATAAGAAATCGTTAACAGCAAAGAAATACTACAATAAACAATTCACTACAAAGTTATCATGGCCAAAAAGTATTTTAAGAATCAGATGATGTCTGCCTTTCCAGAGGAGGATCTCATTTCTACTGTCTCTCACGATAGGCTGGAGAGAAAGGTGAAGGACAAAAGACAGGCTCGTGAATGGTGAATGCTTAAGTGGTAACTCCCTCCCCTCCTCATCTGCCACAATTCTCTGAAGCTCAAATTCTGTGCTTGCATACTGAGAACACAAAAGTGGAGGACAACAAATGGTTGTGGCTCAGAGGAGGTGCCTGCAAGAGGTGTGTGTCCACGTTGCTGAGATGAGAGTAACAAGGGTTGGTCCACGCGCTGCCATTCATAAGGAACTAACAGGAAAGCTAAAGATCACATCAATTGCTAATTCGCCTCTCACCTTCCAAGAAGAGCAGGTGCTGTACTGCTGACTGTGTTTATAAGGAAAGCGTATGTTGCTTGTCCTGCGTGAAACTTCTTGTGGTCCTCTGCAAACAGTGCGTAGTTCTGTTTCTTCCTGCTCATGAGAGAGTATTTTTTTGATAGGCCTCCCTTCTCCTTCTCTACAGCAACAGAAAGTCAAACAGAATTAGCGGAAGGGAAACAAACATCATTAAGGAAATTTTTGATTCTACAAACATTCGGCAATACAAAATATATCACCTGCTCAGAACTCCAGTCTGAACCACCACCACCACAGTCCCAGTCCACCAGTGTCTCCCGTATTGTTAAAAATTTTAGGTGAAAGAGAAAAAGTAAATGTTAAGTAACCAACCTTACAGTCTAGCTGAATCGGTCAAGGCATGCCGATTTTTTACTCCACTTGGTTACAGAAGATGATTCAGTTTAAACTGGAACTTAAACTGCCTGGTTAACAGCTCCCAGCAGTAACTACACCAGCTTGGCAAGGCCAAAGCAGAGACAGTCATGCTGCACGCCCATTTGTACCCAGCCCCTGAAAGGGAAGGGCGTCCAAAGCTGAGTGGAGATCTCTGTACTCTCCAGCCCCTCTCCACAGCTGGTTCTTCTGTTTGTGCTCCTACAGCTGTGCACAGTGTATGATCTGGACCGTCAAACTGAAGAATTGGTCATAGGAGATCCTATCAAGGCAGAAGAACTGACAGTGAAAGCAAAGACTCAAATCTGGGTATTCAAGGTCACCCTCATATACACAGCTGTTTAGCAAGTATGACAGTACCGGACAGAAACTCAATTCCGTTTTTAAGAAGGTTGGCATCAGAATTTTAAGCGCTGTCACTTTTGCTAAACGGCTCTGTTTGCAACGAGGAGCAAAGACAAGGAGAGGAGGTACAGCAGCTGGGTTTCTTTTGCAGGTATTCTGAAAAATACGTATTGTCCCTCTTGCCCTATATACTAGGCAGAGGCAGCCAGTGGAACAGCAGACCTCAAGTGCCATTTGGAACATGAAATACTTGATTGTACAGGGAAGGATATGAATCTCCTGTCTGAAGAATATAAGAGAGGAACAGCCAACACTAATCTACACTGGTCACTTGAATTATGAAACAGAAACAATTTTGTGAATGTAAGAGCTTTTAAACTGCTTCAGATTCTGCGTAAGAAAAAATGCCAGACCCTCAGAGATTCAGTATATTGCATTTATCCTCGGTAATTTAACCACAAAATCAAAGGTAGATATTGATACACTGATTCATGTGATCTGTTATTGCCGGATAGGATCATCCACTGCAGAGACGTGACACTGTCATTCTTTTTACGTTCACCTAATCAGCACAGCTGAGCTCTGTGCTGTCAGGTTAGAGTGCTGAAGGTACTTAAGTTATCTGGGTTAAATATAGTTCAGTTATCTCTAAACCACACAGCAAACACAGCAAACATACCCAAAGAACCCAAATACCGTCTTACTTCTTTTGTTCTTCACCCAATCTATTGCTGGAAGCAATTATCAAATCCCTTATGATTACAAAGCTTCATCATTTCCTGCCCGCCCTCCTCTGCACCCCTAAAAGACAAGGGAGTCGGCCTTCCCAGAAAGAATACACAGAACAGTTTTTCACAGGTTTTCCTTAAATATACAGAGTAAAACTTTGAATGGGGTTAGGAGCAAATGGTTCAAAAACACATATAGGACAAGGGGACCCACCAATGACTGATCCCGCTGGCTCCATTGGAATCTCTTCTGCATAGAATGCGCTGAGCAGAAGCCTGAACTCTTGTTGTCTCCGTTACTATATATGCAGAACTGAAAAATAGAGAGATCATGATCTGTGCACAGAATCGGGCATAGCTGGGAGGGAAATGGAGATAACAAAAGTATTTTCAGGCCCCCTTAGAAATTTTGCAATACCATAAACCCAGTAATTGTAATGGATAGGTACATTTGCTGGTTAATAGTTAACAAGCTAGAATGCTTCTCTAAATCACCATCTCGAAATGTTTTGAAAGAGAGGGATTGGATGGTCTATTCAGTATATTAAGCAGGAGAAAAATCTGGCCAATAAGGCAGAGTCTGTAATGCCTCAAAGAGAGGGACACACTATATGCATGAATAAAAGAGGCAGATTGTCCTTCCCTGAAAACACAGGATTGAATGGTAAGTTAAATTATCCTGAATAAGGTAAACTTGATGATTTATGCGTAATGCTGGAATACTAAACACAAAATTAATGGCAAATAACAGTTCAGAGACCTCTGGAAATACACTGTGAAAATCAAAGTGTTATTTTCAAGAGCAGCAGAAAGGTAAGAGACTTATTTTCCTAGCAAAATAGTAATATTATGGAAATAAGAGTGAAATTACAGAATCATTTTACTTGGTAGCAAAAGTCTCATTGTCATCAAAGAATCAGGATTTCATTCAGTCATGGAGATGGAAACAAACCTCGTTTCACTGACCTTAATGACAGAAGATTTGTTTGTGCTCCTTCATGCCTGAAGATGAAACACTTCCTTACAACTTTAAAAGGCTGAAGGAAGCAGAATACTCTCTATGATCAGAAATGTGTAGTAGTAATAATAATAGTAATATTGATCATCCAAACCCAGTAGAAGTAAAATAAACTAAACAAATGTAACATGTTGCTGTGAGGCTTACAAAACATTAAGCAGGAAAACCAACATAAATATGAGGGGGTTATAAAGTGGTATCATAGCAGAGAGGTGACAGCAGAATATTATCTATAGCTGATGGAAGGAGTGAGATAATATGCTTTAGCTATATCTCGTACTGAAGATGGAGGATATTTGATTATCAGCCTTTCAAATTATAATTTTGATATGTGATTTTAGAGAAAATTTACATTGCCGAGGTATAAATATTGATGCGGTATTTTATCTTCCAGTGCCAAAGGGCCAAATGCATTTCAAAAAATCATTAGGAAATTTAAATTGGAAGAAATCTCTGGAGGTCATCTAGTCCAACCTCTTGTGAAAGCAAAAAACTTTAAAAATGCATCTAATGGGCTTATTTACCCAGATTTTCAGTTCGTATTTTCCTTTATATAGATATATTTTGTTTCTAAAACTTCCTGCTTTTACATACACTTGCAGACTTTCAATGTCTAAGCATGTTCTGTTCTAGTCAGTTTGAACAGACCTGGACTCCTGCGGAATTATACAGGTCTGTACAATCACACTCCCTTATCTCCTTAGAAGTATGTCACGACATACGGATTGCCATTGTTTCCAGAGCCCATTTCAGGGCCATCTAGGCCATCCTGCAAGTTGCTGCGAAGGTACTTACCCCACTAAAGGCCTTAAATATAGGTACCCCTTTTGCTCTTGGGGTTTTTGTTTGCTTGTTTGTTTTTTTGAGGGGGTCTGTGTGGGAAAGTGGAGGTGGGAAGCAGATCGTACAGCTATCATATGTTCACCTCTCTATGGGCCCCCCACTCAGAGCGACCTAGACAGGCCAGAGGAACGGGCCAACAGGAATCTCATGACATTCGACAAGGACAAATGCAAATCCTGCACCTCGGACAGACTAAACCCCTGCACCGTACAGGCTGGGGCCCCACTGGCAGGGAGCAACTCTCCTGGAGGAGGGGACCTGGTGAGCCGCAGGCTAGAGAGGAGTCAGCACCATGCCCTGGGAGCAATGAAGGTGAACAGTGTCCTGGGGTGTGTTAACAGGACCACAGCCAGTAGATGAAGCAGAGTGATCATTCCCCTCTATTCAGCACTCATCAGACTGCACCTGGAACCCAGTTTCTAAGTTTGTCTACCTGTCCCCCCCACCTGCCCATGTGAGAAAGGTGTCGATAAACTTGTGTGTGTCTGATGGAGGGCCACCAAGATGGTTGGGGGTAGGAGCATTTGCCCTATAAGGAAACGGGGCTTGTTTAACCAGAAGAAGAAAAGGCATTAGGGGAACCTAAGCAGCCCCCCCAATGCTTACGAGGCGGTTACTGACAAGGCAGAGCCATGCTTTTTACTGAGGTGCACAGCAGGAGAGTGAGAAATGATGGCCATAGAGTGACACACAGAAGGTTCCAACTGGATGTACAGGAAAAAAACCACTATGAGGACAATTAAGTATTAGAACAGGCTGACAAGGCGGGTTGTGGAATCTGTCCTTGGAGGATGTCAAGACCTGACTGGTGAAAGCCCTAAGTAACCTGATTTACATTCAATGCTCCCTCTGCTTTGAGTGGGAGGTCGGACTAGACAGGCTCCCAAGGTCCCTTCCAACCTGCGTGATTCTATGACTTGCTACAATTTCTTTCAGATCGTCTTAAAGGGTATTTTGTGTGTACAAATGTAAAATGGAGTGTAAAATTCTATGAACCTTCCAATGCCTAGCACTATTGTTAATATTTCTCAATAATTACTACTTTACCATAGTAATTTATTTTCTCCATTATAATTTAGGAAACCCAATGCTATTTTTGGATCTGTTTCAGTTGTCTATTTATTCTTTCATATTACATTAATTTTATTTACATTAAAAAATGATCAATTTGCTATATCTTAATTTCCTGCTCATAAATTGTCGCCATCCTGGAACTACTGACAACTTAAAGCCTAGCTTTTGTAGTTAATTTAAAAGAAATGTATTTGATTCAAGCTTTTCATGCAAATTTAATTCTAGACTATGAGAGAAATATACATGGTATCATAATAATAAGTGGAACATAAACAGTAAATGGACTTCATGGAATCTTGCGTCACATGCCTTGTACTGCTGGCTTTAATTAAATGTTGCATTATTAAAAGAAACACTATATTTGAAAATCAATTTTAGGTACTTAGAATCTCATCCAAAGCCCATTTTATATAGATGGTGTCGCGAATCCTGATTTAGGATCCTGCCCACTACGCCAATTTGTCGCCTATGGGTGATTTAGATTGCTTAAAGAATCACTGTCAAAGGTATTAGCAAAAGTGGTTTTAATATGGCGTTGTAAAAGCGCGACTTAACGAAGTTTGATGGCAAGGTTCACTCTATTACTGTATGGCACAATCGTTTGAACAATGATTCAAAACTACCAAGGCACAAATCAAAGTTACCAAGACAAAATCAAAGTTACCATAGTACAAGGTTATGCGCCACATCAGTCGCTTACCAAAGATCTGCCGTGGGTAAAAGGTCTCTCTGCCTTGAAGAGCAACCTTGAGAGGCGTCCCAGCTCAAGGGGAGATGACCCCCATGCAGCCAGGCTGCTTAGCCGGGAGAGCTCAAAGGAGGCTCACCTCGGCCGTCATATTTATGGGATAAAGTGGTTGGCTTGTAGTCAAATTACATGCGGTGGGAAAGGCATGCAGGAGACTCCTTGTACCCACAACTTTCTTTGTTTCCTTGATAAATGAGTCTTGGAAAAGCCACCCGCTATTCACGTGTTAATCGCATGGCCGGTGTTCCAAGCTCGTATGTATCGATGCTCACTGTGTCACTCCGCTCCTTTGTGGGTTTCCAGAGAACAGATTGGAACTAGGGGCGTTCTCGGCCCGTTTACGGCTCAGGCCTTTACCTCCTTTGGAGCCCGTACCAAACTACCGCCAGTTTGGTTAAGGGGTCGAGTGCATCTGTCACAGATGGAAACATCCCCACAAACTCAGTCTTTGACTCAAATATTGTTTTACTTAACAACTCACAGGGTGACAGTCTCACGGATATTTGGTGAGGCGGGGGAGAGCTTATGGTGGAAAACTTGTCTAACAACTGTGCAAGTTAATAGAAGTGTTTTAATTATATTTTTTATGGCAGAAACACAGTGGACAACGTTAGGAAGACCGCTTAGAGATTTCAAGAAAAATTTCTCAGAACTTTGTTACTCTAAGAGCAAAGATTTCATACGCAACAGCACTAAACCCTTTGCTGTAGCTGCAGCCACAGAAGAGTAAACGGATCAGTGACCTAAGTCTATAGCATCCCTGAAGATGTCAATGAATAATTCGCCAAATGTATTCTTGGATCCAAATGCAAATCGGTTTCAAGTTAACATAATTAATGAAAGCCACGACAACAATGAAACATCCCAAGAGGATGTGGGCTCTGACCCACCACATTATGAAGAAACATCTTTTACTGATGAAGCACATAACAGACTGAGAATCAGTTACAGACCAGGAAAAAGAGAATTATATGACAATTTCCTTCAAAATGGGGAGAAAACAGAAGCTAGTTTACATCCCTATGATACTCACACTAAAATGTATTATCTACAGACTTTTGGCCATAACACAGTGGACCCAGTTCCCAAAATTGATTATTATAGAAACACTGGCAGCGTCAGTGGGAATAAGCTCAGCAGACCAAGCTTATTAGAAATTCATGAACAACTGGCAAAGGTAAGTGGAAAGGAAAGATACAAATTTTCCCTATTCCATTTCCAGGCTGTTAATTCTTTTTATTAATATGAGAAAGTCCTTGAATTCATGGACCTTGCCCAGGAGAAAAAGTACAAGTAATCACTTACTGTATTTCCTTTGGTAGCTGCAGTATGTTTTCTGCCCTGTGCCCTGCTCAAAGCAAAGATTTTTATTAGAAGGTGATAGTAATGTACTTGATTAGCAGAAAAACATAGCTTAACCTCGTCTAAAAGTATAAAACTACCGAATCTCTTCTGTTTCACTTAAGAGTCAGGACGGCAGATGATGAATGTCAATTCATAATTTAACCAAGCTACACAATTCACGCTTATTCTAAACTTGAATTTAACATCAATGCATAACTAAGTTTCACAGATTCCTCTGTTGTATTCATTAATATACATATCTATAAGTATAAAAAACATTATGTGCAATAAGTGCAATTTCAACTAATGAGAAATCCAAAGCACTACCTGTTAACTGCTGCAACAAGCCATTCAAACAGCAGGAAAGAACCCAGAAGGAGGGTGCTGAGGTTGAAAGTGTTTGCTCAGAAGAGGGATAGCAGACAACCGTTTTCAGGTACCGATTCAGTGAATGAATTTAGGCCCTCATGCTCATTATACCAATGAATTCGGAGAGAATCTGAAGAGCCTCTTGAACGACTACACAGAAAGCATTTATAGAGGAATAATTTGGCTAAATTCCTCCTAATCCATCACACAGAAGAGCTGTTTAGACGTTGCTCATGTAGTAGATGGGACTATATCGATGTAAAATACACTTACAGAGAGAACTACCGAACAGGATACCGCTGGCTAACCTGCCTTTGCAAGATTTTCTAGGGCTGTTTCTCCTCTCCCCTTCCGCGTGGACCTACTTTTGGTCAACGCAATGTAGGAGTTCACTGTTGATACATATGACCAATGGATTTTATGGAAAAAACTTAGCAGACTCTCCCTGTTTGCTCCATTTTTTTTTTTTCCACATAGGCGCTACAGTAAATGAATAACGAAATACCAAAACACGCCCTTTACCGTGATAATCCTCACTTTTGTCACCCTCTGTGGCTACTTGCCAGAAGAATATAACATTGGTCAGGTATAATCTTTTGGGGTTTGCACATTCAAAACTTCCACAGGAAAGAATTTGAGAAGTTGGTATTATTAAGTCTCAAATACCAGATTTTCACTAACTTCTGTGTTACTGCCTCAGATGATAGGTGAATTTTGCTGTCTATTCACGTATCTAGATTGATTGATTTCCCTATGTGGAAGAATCACCTCCATGCAAAATAAATAGCGTGGAAAGCTGTAACGAGAACTTCTGGGGACAAGAACAACTAGATTAAGCACTTTGAAACAGTTAAACTATTAAAAAAACTACTGCAAAACAGTGGAATATTATGATACTCTACTGACTTTGGTAAAATTAGACTCTTCCCCCTTACGCCACAATACCAGGTTCTCCGTAAAAAGCAGAGGAGAGACACAGGATACACCTACTTACACAACTAAAATCAAACCTTTTTTGAGGTTCTTAATTGTGCACTTGTCAGGGCAGGGCTGGAAAGAGAGGGATCACCTCTACAGTCAAACTCAGACTAGAAGTGTCAATATGTAGCAAAACCCCCCTATTCTTTGTCTGTGTTGGGCAATAGTGAAATGAGAAATCTCCAGAGAAAACATGCTGTCATCACCGTTCCGCTCAGTTTTACATACTTCTGAGGTCTGAATAATTTGGACAAGCATCTGATTTTTGGATGCTGGTCCAGATCTTGTTCAAACTCCAGTTCTCTGGAGATTCACCTGTCCTAAGGAGGATTAATATAAAGTAATGAAATCGAGCAAAAAAATAGCCATTTGGAAATTAGGACCTGATTCCTTAGGATCTTATTAGGACAGCTTCCTAGTTTTGCCCTGACTTATTTAAATTAAGGTCTCCACAGACCTGCATAAAATGGCTTACATAGAAAGGAGAAACAGGTTACCTGGGTCATCATTTATTTCCAAAAATGAATGCAAAGTGGACGTGAAAAGGGAAGAATATGAATTTGGTATCCCTACTCATTTGCAGATGTGTAAGCTGCTACTCAAGGAACTAAAGACATTTCCATGCCCAGAAGAAGCTCCCTCTTACAGAAGTAATTTACTTTGGTTGTGGCCAGAGAGAGGAAAAATGATGTATTGGCTTTGAACGTAATGCTGACCGAACATGTACTCAACATTAGCATATTAAGGAATTTTCAGTTTTGACCATTGCCAGAAAATTCAGGCTTTTTGCTGTTGCATCTCTCAGTGGTTTATTTTAAACAAAATTAGATGAATTTGTTTAGGGTTTTTTAAGGCTTTCACTTAGAGAAGATTAAAAAGAAGGCAGATTCCATCCCAGAATAAAATGAAGGGAAAATTGCTTCACAGGTTGGGACTGTTAGGGAAGAGAAAAGAGCATCATCTAGCTTGGTTGTTCCCAGACTTTTTCCAGTATCCAGCTTACAGAAGGATAATCTTATGCCTCTCAAAATAGGAAGGTGAGTGTCAGAGGTAATGGGATTTTTCTTACACCGGCAACCCGCCGTGCCCTTACGCGAGTTGTGGCCCTGGCCTGGGAGCCACTAACCACAGCACTGGAGCAAACGGCCCGCCGTTAGCAAGGCTGGAGTCTATTCCTGGCTGTCCCGCGGACTCGCTTTGTGACCTTGGACAAATCACTTCGGTCTACAGCGCTTATTCTGAAGAATAAACACGAGGTCACCAAATAGTAGATCAGTAGGGGAGGGAATTAAGACGGTATGAAAAGGCTGAGCTCCTATCAGGAGGGAAGAGCCGTACGTGCAGCTGGATGGGGTGCCTATCCACCAGCCCCAGCGTGCAGCAGGCTCTCTAGCCACCACTACGGAGGGGATGAGTGCGTACGGGGGTTGGACTAATAGCCCAAGATGCAGTTCTGGAGAAGATGCTTTATTCCTTTTTAGTTTAACACTAAACTCTGGGCTTACCACACCATACCCCAAGGTGATCCCACCCCCCTCACCCCCAGCTTTTTTGAAACTCAAATTGTTGAAGGCAACTGTCCCGTTCAAAGCCCATTGCCAGATTCTGATAAGAAGTGACATATGTTTGACTTAAGATTTCTAAACATCACATAAGCATTCCCATTGTGCTTTGATGCTGGGTTTAACATCAGAAGATAAATATTAATATTTAATACACTTTTTTAATATGTAATTTTTCAAATGTCAGAATGTAAGGCAGGTTGAAAGGAACTTCAAATATCTAGTTCCCACACTGCTGGAGTCAAATGTGTGTCATCTTTTAGCAAGACGTGTCAGATTTTGCACACATTAAGCCACAAAACGCCAATTAAATCCCTAAAAAAATAGTCTAAGTGCTATTTCACAGCTGATGGCTGGTGATAATTACTTGGGCTTAATATTTAGCCTACATAAGAAATCATCTAACCTTTCTTCATCTCGGCTATTCTCCACACTTGTTACGGAGACTTGATGAGCTCATCATCTTTAGCCCAGGAGAGATGAAGACTAAACTGTTCTGAAACAAGGAAAGGAAAATGTTTTGGGTTGTTTTTTTTTTTTAAAAAAAGCAGTTAACTTTTTATTTTGGTAGCTTTTCAAAATGTTCTGTCACTTTTATTCCACATCCTTAATGCATGAGTAGCACAGGTACAGCTGCTTGGTAAATAACCAATCATTCACTAAAGCACACCAATTTAAAATGCATTTATGGAAGGTTTAAGGCCATAATTTATGATAATGGAACAGAGAGCACAAATTAATTCAAAGTACATAGGAAACAACTTGTTTCAAGTACAAAGACCAAACCCTTTTATTTTGTTTTGCCTTTGAAATTCTAACCACTGTAGCAAAAAAACCTTCATATTATTCTGCTAATCTTCCTTAACTCACTTTAATCATTTACTGTATTTTGAGCAAACACAGCCATTATTATTTTAGGGTAAGAATTGTTGAAATTATCTAAGTAACTCCGGAGCTCCAAGTCACAGGCTTTCAATAGATCTTGTATTCCCATTTCACTCGGGGCCAAGAGGGCCATAGGCACCAAAGTTTAATCCATGTCGAAATGTATTACCCAGTCACTTCTTTCTCATTTGTGAGCACAATCCTGCATGTACCGTGTCAAAGGCATTCTACAGCCTTGCACCGCAGTGGCTAGAGCCCCCGTCCATGAGGGGGGCATTAGCGTAAGTGTCATATACAGTTGGTCTTTATGTCTGTTTTGGTTTTGTTTGTTGGGTTTTTTTAAGTCCATGGACAAACTACAGAAACAGCCTTGAAGCTTAAGTAAGACGAAAAAACCTTCTATGTTGCACAGAATCTCGGATGTTTCCCTTCCTTGACCTGTTTAGTTATTCTGGAAATATCTTCATCCCCCTCCAAACCCTAAAAGCATCTTGATTCCTCTCCAGAAGTGACACACGCTCCTGACCCTCTGCCAGGCTACGGCAAGGTACATGGTCCTTCCTGAAGGTCTTTGCAGAGGACCCAGACATTACTTGGCAACAGCTAACCTAATGCCAACTCCTTGCAAAACCAGTCAGAACTTTGTATAAAAAAAAAATAATAATAATAAAAGAAACAAAGCAGCAATGACAACGAGTATAAACCTCAGTACTGTGACTAATTCCTATCTTGATGCTAAATTGCCTCAAAGATTCTGGGGCAGAAGAGCTGAAGAGATAAAATACAGATTTATGTCTGTAACTGGATGTGAACAATCTAAAATTCTGGGCTATTTATTCTGGTTACATCACAAATATGGCAGTTCCTAATCCTCTCTACTATGGTTATACCAGAGGTGGCTAAACCACAGAAAGGATTATTCATTTACTGCATTATTTACTACATTTCACTGGCATTTCTCTGACTGTTTTCAAGAATATGTTACCCATTTGCTGCTGCAATTATGTTTGTACTTTATCCAACAGAGAACACCAGAGTTCGCCCCATAACTTTGCCATGCAGCACTCAGCTAGGTCTCTTTTCACTAGTGAGCAATTATCCCTGTTTCTACAGTTAGCATTACTCGTAAATTGTTGCAGCAGCCTGTAAAGGCCAACCACGAGACCCTCATTATGTTAGCTGCTCTACTAACATATCAACACAACATATATGTTGAATACAGTTTACAATAAAAACAATTTAGTATCAGATAATAACGTATTTACTCTGCTTAAGTGATTCTTTCATCTTTTCTCGCTGTTAGCAAGCCCACCTGCTGATGCCTGGTGCGAGCACAATATTGCACTCTACTCCAGAGACAGTAAAACCTGATCTTCTTTGGAATTCCTTTATTCCATGTCTCTCTTATGGGGTCAGGTGTCCTCTGCTTGGCACAAAAATGTATTTGTCTTCTGTGTGATCCTTCAGAACATAGCCGTGAGCACCGGCTCAGTCGAGAGAGTGGCTAATGGAGAAAGCACCGCTGGAGATGAGACAGCAGTCAGCAAGGAAGAGGAAAACAAAGCAGGATTTGTCAAGTTCGGATGGGTGAAGGGTGTGCTGGTGAGAAACTTATCTGCATTTCTAAAAAAATTAAAAGAAAATAAACTTTAAGATTAGTTCTGCAACATAAGGTCTTTTAAGAAGAGAGGGATGTGGACTTGAGGGATGTTTGGGGTGCTTTTTGAAAGCCTGCAATGCACGCTATCGCCCTTCTGGTTGTTAACAGTACTTTCAACGTTGCACTAATGCAGTATTTTTTGTTTAAAACCTAGGTAAGATGTATGCTTAATATCTGGGGTGTGATGCTTTTTATTCGACTTTCCTGGATTGTAGGTCAAGCAGGAATTGGTATGTATCTTATTTAATATCATTTCCAACAGTGAAAGGGATAAAGAGGATAAACTATACATGATCATGATTAATATATAATCTGAGATGTGCATTTGCATGTTGAACTAAATAATGTTTCCAAATGCTTGCCAGGGTAAAAGATGTTAATCCTCCAAACTATTGGAATTTTCCAGACTCGCAGCCAAATTACTGCTTAGAGGCATAGATCTGTTAACTATGCATATGATCATCACATTTGAGTATTTCTAAGCTTTAGTGAAATTTGTATTTAGAGCCTGTAACAGATGTAAACTTCATGACTCGGGCCAATTTCTAATATGTGCGCACAGAGTTAACCTTTAAGAGTTCACACTTTGCTTATCTGTGAATCCCAAACCTTGTCATCTACATATTAAAAACAACGCTTCTTCACACTTCTCTGCAAAGATGAAAACAGAACTGGAAGGAGGTCTCATCTCATCAGGATTTTGTTATTTTTAACTATAGCACAGCACTAGATACTAGTGTACTATGAAACTTTAAGTTTTAAAAACTCTGCTACAGCTTTCCTATAAATTAACGACATACCGCGCACAGTGAAGCGTATCTTTGCTTCTTCATTGTGCAATTTAATTAATCCAAATCCCAGATCCCAGTCCCTGGGAGACTGGGCCCCGAGGCTTCCGTCCAGCATGTTGTTGAGCGTTCAGCGAAACCAGTGAGAGAGGAAAGCGCTCACAACGCTGCAAGAACCTCCAGCTACTAGAAGAGCAGCTCAGTGAGGCGCGACGCATCCGTAGCTGTTGTGTGGTGCGACTGCCTTTTTAGAGCTGCTGCTCTGGGGAAGCACAGAAACGTGGAGTGCGATGGCAGCATCCCTCTGTGTTACGTGATCATACAGTCCGGGATAATGGGGCCCTAATCTTTGACTGGCACCCAGATGTCATAAAAAAACAGCGATCCAAAGGGTGGGTGGCAACTATTCCAGTTTGGATTCTCGCAGAATGGAAATATTAAGCTGGAGTCCAAACTCTGGCCTCGGGGCGTCAACTCTCCTGATCTTGAGATCAGTCCTCAAATTCAGACTGAATATAAATATCATTCACTTCCTTGTTAACGGAAGTGAAATGAAATACTGAATCGCAACATCTCCAAAATTTTGCATGGTTGAAGTCTCATTTCCAACAAAACACAGTAACTTCACAGAAGTTTCCCTTGAGCAAGACTGAGCTTTTAAAAAAAGAGAAACAGATGAAATGCTTATTAAGAAAAAAATCCAGCCACAAACTCAGAGACACAAAGAGGGAAAAAAAAAACACCAACGAATAAAAGTTCCAGAACTAAGCGAAAAAAAAACAAAAAACAACCAACGAATAAAAGTTCCAGAACTAAGCGGAAGAACTTTACCTACTTTTGCAGTGCTCCGTGCGTGGCTCTAGCACTGTGCCTGACGAAGGGGTGCTTGCTGATTTTATGATGCATACCAAATGAGAGCATACAGCCCAGGGCACTCATAAGTATATGCCTTGCCATGAAAATTCTGCATCTTAATATTGCCAAGACTTTGCTCTGGGGTTTCATGCAAAATTAGTTTTTAAGGGCAGTTTAGTAACTTATTGAGATCATCAAGAAGTATTACTTTGTTTTGAGGTGTGAGAATAGCCATAGGCAAGAGTAATTCATTTCAGAACAACTTACTTAGCCGCCATATGCCTGGGTTTCAATCTAAACTTTAATCAGATTTTAACATTAATTTGCACCAACATCAGTTACAGCCTTTCTGCTTTCACATTTAATTTTACTATTTTAATTCACTGATAAGCAGACCCTCCTTTCTTATGGTTTATTGCTCTGCTATTGCTTTTTAAAATTGCATGCCTTATGTAAGGAGGTTAGTTTTACTTCTGAAAATGAGACATCAAATTCCATTTGAATGATTTCTCAATGCTTTTTCTGAATGTCTTATAAGCAATGAGCTTTAAGTCCCTAGCCAAGCTGCTTAAGGAGAACAGTGATGGAAGCTCATCATCACCAAGGCTCAGGGATTTCACTGGGTACTGCTACTAACATCGAAATTAAATGAGTCAGTTAAACCACCATCTGGGCACCATTTATATCCCCATCATTAGAGGGCCAAAGAAAGAAAACCCAATTATTTCCATATCCTGATAGGCTGTCTTGGGCAAAAGCTCTTACAGGGGAAAAAAAATAATGTTCCAACAAGGTTCTCTGTTTATCATCAGCTGGGAAAAAAGGGACAGTATGGTCCTGACAAGGTTCCAGGTCCAAAATTAGGCTGGTATTTCCACCTAACACCTGGGGACTCTCCGAAGTCTGTATTTGTACCTATACAAGGAACGGTTAGCCAAAGGCAGGGAAAAACACCAAGTTTTTGTGAACTGAAAACCTGGCCCCGAATATTACAATGATGTTACATTACGCTATATTACAATGATGTTTTGGTTGAGTCACTTTATTTTATGCACTTTTCTTCTTAAATGTTAAAATATTTTTTAAAATATATACATTAAAACATAAATATATACATTTAAATATATACATTAAAGCATTTAAATATATAACGTTAAAGCCTTCTTAAGCAGATATTGCTCATCAAAGAAATATCAGACCCTATTTATCATATACATGTTAACAACATGAATCGTGAAATGCAATAGAAAAATCCTGGAAAAATACTCTTTAGGATGCACATGCACTTACCAAATAATTTTAAAACTACTTTAAGAATAATGTGTCTAACTTATTCAATTTAAGAGTTAACAGCTGATGAAAAGATTCATTCAGCCACTTCTCAGGCACAAAACTTGCAGGGTTTAACAATACCCTTCTACGCAATGGTAGCTCACCAAAAGGAATGACCATATGGATTTTTTATATACAGACCTGCATACAAAATCAGTGCATGACTAGTTATAGTAAGAGTTCAGAAATCAATAGGGTAAACATGATTTATTAGAGGCCCAAATCACTTTAAATATCCTACACTATGTTGTATATATCTCGCACACCACATTGCTTTACCTTAAAGGATTGTGATAACATGGCTATAATTTAAGCAGCAAAGAACATTCATTCAGGGATTGGATGTCTGTAACCATCCAGTATGAACTGAAGTCAGGGGTCGGATCTGGAAGCCAGAAGGTAGAAATACAGCAGATAGATCAGTATGTTTGTAGTACTTCTAGCTGGATGTCAGTTGTAGGATCCAAGTTTCAATTTGGACGAGCCCTGGTCAATAAATATCGCTACAAGCAACGTATAATCTTCAGTTCCATTCTGAAGACCTATGTACATTCCAGAAACAAGAGAGCTATTGCATAAGTACTAGCAAGTTCAGATAATACTACGAACTGATTCCATGTTTGGCACCAAACTGTAATTGTTTCCTTTTTTTTTTTTTTCATTTTTTTTCCCCCTCCTCTCATAGATACAAATGGGAATAGAAGCAATAAACTTGAGAGAAAAATGTCATATTATTTCTTCACCTGGCTTGAAACAAGAAAGTATTCTGGAACTACAGAGCCAAACTCTTCTTGGTAGTGCCAGAAAATACAACAGAAGCAATGGCCACACTTGTAGCTTGGGAGGTCCAGTTTGTACACAAAGAAAAGCTTTTTCACTGGGCAGGTGGTCTAGCCCTGGAACATATCCAAAGAGGTTGTGGGACCTTTGTCCATGGAGGTTTTCAAGACCCAGCTAGCCAAAGCCATCACTGATTTAATCCTGTGTTGGCAATAGTTCTGCTATGACCGGGAGGCTGAGCTACAGACCTTCAGAAGTCACTTCCAACCGAAGTTTCTATGATTCCAAATCATACCAGGCACCTCCTACTCATATAGCTTCTAGTTTCTAGCACAGCTTCACAAAGTTAACAGAAACCTGACCATATAGCCAAAGATTGGAAACACACTCAGACTTCAGAGTCTTACTCAAACTGAAACCCAGTTCACCTATCACGAATCACCTATCGCTGATCTTCAGATGTTTGATTATTTCTGTTTAATTATACAATTTTGTGATATCCGCTAAAAAAAAAAAAAATTCTAAGTTCTCTAAGATTACACATTACAGGTCACCTGTTAAAGTAAATGGCATCTAAAAAGCAGTATTTCCATTTTCAAATGTTTGTCCTGTGTTAGAGTAAAACTACTTGTTGCAGGGAAAGAGGGAGATGAGAGAGCGGGGAAGTGCAGCACTCGATAGCTTGGCAAGTAAGGCTACAGAAGGGTCGCACTCAGGTCTTGGCTCTCTACCCGACAGACTCTTTGTCCTGGTGCACTATGAGACTATACAGTCAGTCTTTCTCTGAATCGGTGTTTAATTAACTGATGAAATACAGCAGCATTCTTACAAGAGCTCTGGTTAATGTGTCGATCTCTTCACTTAAACAGCCAGGATGTATATTAAAGGCAGACATAAGCACCCATGCCGAGGGACACTTGTTTGCTCATTTCCTCCAGCCTTTGAAAATCGCGAGAGTTTCTGGCTAGGGTACTCCTATCAGCAAGAATCACTGCTTGGAGACTGATGGTAATAATTTACTACCATGACATGGAATCCTTGGAAACGTTCTGGAAACTGCAAGTGGTCAACAAACCATCTTTTCAGTTTATTGCTCCGATTCTGGCCTGAAAATTCAATTTAAAGAGAGAATGATTTGTAGGAATCATGGAACACGAGTAAAATATTTTATCTTCTTATTACTGACAGGTCTTGGAGTAATCATAATTCTTCTCGCCACGATGGTAACTTCAATTACTGGGTTGTCAACTTCTGCAATAGCAACTAATGGGTTTGTCCGTGGAGGTAAAAATCTTAGGGTTACTAATGCTTTCAAGCCCCAAAAGGTCTTTATGTATTATTTTCATATGAGGCAAACCAGAGGGACGATAAACCAAATGGCACATCTAAAGGAACTGGAAGGTAACAATTCTAGCCACCTCTAATCACAATTTATGGCATGTTTGAGTTGTCACTTTTAATAAATCCCAGATTTCAGTTCAGTCTGTGAAGTACGTTTCAGATGTTCCTGCCTAACGCCGAGCGAGGGATGGCTTCTGGCTTTTCATGGAGTTCTTCTGTTGCCTTTCAGCAGGTCTTTCTTATTCAGAGCATTCCAGGGTGGATGTCCTTGGACAAACTGAGCATGAGGCATCTCTTCCTCTCTGATCACCGATGCAGATCAGTGGATATCTTCAATTTAATACCTTCTTTATAAAACCCCTTACATTTCAGCCACTCCTTGGAAGATGAGTAAATAGTTTTGCTGGAAAAGTGCATGTCAGGTATTTTATGAAACGAAGTTTTAGTGCATTTCAGAGCCTTAAAGTTATAACCGGTCTGCTTTAACCTCTGTGGAAAATGGCAAGTTCTTACTGCGGCATTTAAGCAGAACAGGTATTTGAATACACTTGAATATACTTTCTTTTTCGGATCTTTCAGGTCTGGGAATCATAGTTATTGGTCTGAGTGTTGTAGTAACAACATTAACAGGTATCTCCATGTCTGCCATTTGCACTAATGGAGTAGTAAGAGGAGGTAAGTGAATATGATCTCGTGAAAAATACAAAAATCTGCAGATTTGGATTAGAAAAAAAATTGGAATTGAGATAACTGTGTTACAAGCAAAGCAATAATAAATAAATATATTTGGAGTGATCTCTCTCAATGGATCAACAGTAAATTAAAACGTATATAATCTTAAACACTTCCTGACAATAAATATTAAGTGCCAGTGAGATGAGATGAAATAATTAACTGACAAAATAACATGCTCCATTTATGGTGATATGCAAAAAAGATTAAAGATTCACTGCATCACTATGCAGGAGCTTTAACAATGTACCACAGAATACGATCTTTCACGCTAACATTGGGATAGATGCAAGTAAGTTAGAACCTGTCTGGAAGTGAGGTTCTCTCTGCTCTGTGTTACTGTATTATGTATCATGAAAAAAATATTTGAGGGTCCAGTTTTGCATGCTAATATATGCACTAAAAAGATTGCTGCAATAGAAAGGCATACAGAAAAGGGTGAAGGCAGAACCAGTACAAAGCACATTCCTTTTTTTATCAGTGTCCTCTATTAATATAGGGCAAATATTGATTACGTTTGTTAGGCTAAAAGCAGAGATTCCTGCGGTATTATTTATGTGAGAAAAATGAGCAAAACCTGAGCATTTAGTTGTGCTGAAATAACTGTCATTTCTGTCTGCAGGTGGAGCATACTATCTTATCTCAAGAAGTCTAGGCCCAGAGTTTGGTGGATCTATAGGGCTTATCTTTGCTTTTGCGAACGCAGTGGCAGTTGCTATGTACGTAGTTGGATTTGCCGAAACAGTCGTAGAACTTCTTAAGGTAAATGTAGATGTTTCATGTATATAAGTAAATTGTTCTGGCTTCTTTTGTTTTGGGGGGGGTTGTTTTGGTTTTGGTTTGAGGGTTGGTTGTTTGTTTTTACGTATTTGTTTAAGTGGTGATACTTTTTAGCTGAGGCTTGAGGGACATCTTTAGCGGGGAAGAAGCTGGTCTGTCTAAACATACCATAGAGCGTTTCTCCATTATTTCTACCTTATGAATATATTTCATATATTTCTCAACAAGAATCTCAAAACCAGAAAAGGAACAGACATCTAAGTAGACAGCCAAATAACCCCAACCACAAAGAGCCAGCTGGAACATGAAATACAAACCCTTGGTCCCACAAATCTCTGAAACTTTGTCAGCTCACTGTTTTCTATTTCACCTTGTTACCTGATCCCACCAGCTGGGCAGAGAAAGACCGGTTCTAATTAACATTTCTTACTGCTTTCAGGAGAGTGATACACTGATGGTAGATGAGTCCAATGACATCAGAATAATAGGTACCATAACTGTTGTATGTCTTCTCAGCATCTCTGTTGCTGGCATGGAATGGGAAGCAAAGGTAAACCTTTAAAAGAACATAAAAGCAGTATATTAGACTATTGTACAGCATTTGTGTGTGAGGAAAGCTATACAACAGGTGGAATTTTCAAAAGCACACCATTTCAGTTTACGCTTAACCTTTCTAAAAGCAACAGCAGTTTAATCATTACATTCAATGAAAGCACAATTACTCCATGCTCTTCCTTGAACGTACATTTAAAAGGGAAGAGGAAGTTTGTGTTCCGCAGACAGCTTGATTATATTGATTTTTATAATTCATGGCATCATTTAGAGCCTTGGGTAAGTGCCCCTTTTGCCCTTATTTTTGAGGCTGCTTGACAGAATGAACAGTAGTAAAAACAATATATGGTTTTATCACTGTACTTTCTCAAGCCCTACTCAGCAGAAGAGCTCTATTTGCTGTCCATTCCTTAATCCCTAATGATTTCTGCTATTCCTTCACCTGGAAAAAGAAGTTCAAAATGGAAATTCCAATGGAAATACTTTAGAGGGTGGAATACAGCTAGCGAAATCAGGTCCAGAACAGCACCCTGATTTTTACATTCTGCTGTGATGGAGACTAGAACTACTCGTAAAAGAGATCAGAAAAACAATTTGATATTATAACCCTTGGCAACTAAACAAACTTTATAACAATATAAAAATGTCTTATACTTGATATTAATGCATTAGCTGTTTCATTTTGCTTTTTCTTGTAAAGAAACGAACATAAAATTAAATTATAACGACATATTTCATAACTCCCTTAGTAAAAACTATCTGCTGTTGTCATCAGCTGATTCAGCTATCTTTTGAAAACTACAGAAATCAGTAATCTGTCGTAGGGAACACATGCAGATAACTTACTATATAGCCATCTCCACAGTCAATGCAAATTAAAATCATCAGGAAAATCTTTTTGTTTCTATTAATAGGCTCAAGTTATTCTTCTATTTGTTCTCCTTATTGCCATTGCAAACTTCTTTATTGGGACAGTCATTCCTACCAACAACGAAAAGAAGGCAAGAGGCTTTTTTAATTACCAAGGCAAGTAACCTTGCTATGTATCATAAAATAATAAGTTTGCATTCTTTTTGGCTTCATACTGAGTTAAGGATTCCACTGAAAAAGGTCACGAGATCAGTATCTTCTGCCCAAGTTTAAGTAAGCTTGCAAACCAAGGGAATTTATTTCATCTTTAATTTTGAGTCTGTCTCTCTGCTGCTGAAGCTGACAGCACAGTTAGCTGCAGCTTGAGTCATTTGTGTATCAGCAGAGCACAGACAAACTTCTACACAGAGCTAAATGCAAGTGCTGTGGTGACACTCCTGTCACTTCAATATGGATCTGCAGCTCTGAGATGCAGACAAGCACATCCTACTGGGGACCAGACTCAGTAAATCAAATTCACGTTGCTTATGATATGAGACAGATTCAAAGCCAGTCGTCCAGACGTGAAAGACTAGCTTATTCACCTCCTTCATTAAGTAACTTTGGAATCAAATCCTGGTGGTATGTTTCATTTTCACCTATATTTGCAGGATCAATATTTGCAGAAAACTTTGGACCAGATTTCAGAAGCGGAGAAGGATTTTTCTCGGTGTTTGCCATTTTTTTCCCAGCTGCCACTGGCATTCTTGCAGGAGCCAATATCTCAGGAGATCTGAAAGTATGTATTTCATTAACTTCATAATACTACCCATAGGCTGAAAAAAGAACAAAAACCAAATTATGAACCAACACTGTATTCAGTTTTAAATCATGTCGTCTTTTGGGAAGCAAAACTCACTTTTAAGTACCTGCTTTATTATTTAAAAACATCAGTTCACATTTTCTCTCATAATGCATTATGGCTATTTACAAAAATTACTGCATTCAGATTTGGGTTGCTATATCATTTAAAAGCATGTTTCAATAACCTGTAATAATTAATATATCATTAATGGTCCATTAGCAGCATATGACATAAGAGAAATTACACGTGCATCTCTTGGCGCTGCTCTTTTGCAAAATCTCCTAAAACATCATCCCAAAAAGCACACCTGTAAAGCTCACGTTTGTACTCACAAGAATCGGTGGAGACCGGCTTTTTCTATTCAGGGTCATAGCAAGGGCAAAGCGAACAGAGCATTTCATGAAAGCAAGTATGTCCCAATCCCATGTCACTACTGCTCCTCAAAGGAAAAGCTGCAGGTTTGCAGCTGCGACAAAAGAAAGGAGTCTGAAGAGAAAGGGAAAGGAGGTCCAAGGGTGCCCAACTGTCTTGCTGCAGCCATTCTGCCAGGTCCCCCCCACTCTCCTGTTGTAGTATAGCAGTTGTACGGGGTGATATTTCCAGTATCTAAACATACTGGGAAATTAGAGACAGGAATTTAGTTTTAACTTTGAGTGCCCTCTAGTTTTCATGACTTTGCACAGTGTATTTAATGCAAAGAGTGTTTAAAGCTAAACGTAAAGATGAAGTAATTCAAAGCTCAGCAAAGCATTTGGTAAAACATCTCTAGTAAATGTGGAGCAATGCAATACTTCGTAATATTTCAAGAAATTCAGAAATGCACCAGGGGTATCCATAACTCAAGTCTTGCAATCTAATACTAAAACAACAACAACAAAAACCAAACAAAAAACCAAAAGAACACCCAAAAAAAACCAAAAAAGGAAAAAAAAAGTCACCAAAACAATATGGCTCACACCTTGATAACCCCAGCATGTCAAATGAAGTTATTTGGCTTTATCATACAGACCCATTGTCTTGTACACCTTAAGGATTCAACCAAAGGTCTGTTATTTCTGTATTGGCACAGCAGTCACAAGTTCACCAGATCCTACCAACCCTGACAGCCAGTTGTCTCCTTCCTCACACTGAGTTGCATGCCTCATCTCCTTTGTTTTCAGAGGACTGCTCTTGAAGCCAAGCACAGAGAGAAACAGGTAGAAACTGAGACACTAATAGCGTCTATGAGATTCCATTTTTAATTAAAAAACCAAAAATCATTGTACTGCTGTCCACTGAGACTGAATCAGCCTCACACAATCTCCATCCTTTTACCAAACAAAAATAATTCTTTTGCCATATATAGCGCTCTCCATACATGGCAAGCTCCCAAAGCAGCAGCACTTCTTTCATAAGCTATTTGGAAGAGTCTGAGCAGACCAAGGGAAGCGGTTCTCCCCTTGGCTCTCTGCGGTTGTTTCAGTCTGGCAATAAGTGGATCTCTATAACCAAGTCCTCCAGGCTGCAGATTCCCCACTGAGCACGTTTAGATGCATTAGACAGGTCTAATTAAATTAACCAGCCTCTCCAGAAATCTAAAAGACAAGCTAAGAAGTATTTAAAAGGTGTAAAATTGACCAGTCAAACTTTCTTTAGAATCTGTTGCAAACACCTACGTACACGCTTCTGTAGCCGCTACACTCAAGTCGTGGCTGAGCCCAAAGCCTACTTACAGAAACAGCTAGTCTTCCTAGGGACTTGGGTGGGTTTTGGAGCAGGCCCTAAAGTGCTAACATCATATTAAATATGTGTTTAATTATTGATAAAATTTAAAAGTTGTAAAAGCTGTAAGAAGCTTTAATCCTAAGATTTAAGGTTACAGTGTTTAAGATTGCAGCATGAGACTCCACAAAAAGTGACCCAAGACATGCACGTCAGAACTGTATACATTGAAGTTACCATGATCTGAGGGCAAAAGGTCTTATGCAGCTGAAGTGACTTTGCAATTATTTTTCAGCTCAATAAATCCTTACCTCATTTAAAAATCTTATTAACACAGTTAAGTCATTCATCCGTGTTTCACACGACACTCCAAATTTGTATTTTGGGTTTTTCTCCCATGCAACGAGCATAGTTATAAAAGCACAAAAGTCTGTGGCTTAAAATGTATTCCACGCATCTTCGACTTAAAAAACCTCGCTAATCCAACTTAACTCATAAAGAATGCTTCCTAGCATAAACAATCACACACTAAATTGTAAGATTAGCTAGTATTAAAATCCCCTTTAATATTACAATGTATAAGGCAGATCTTTGGACCCTTACTCACAGTGGCACGGTGGAAGCCAATATTGTTGTGAGCCAGTCTGTAAGCATTATAAGCCAGCCTTATTAAATTATCCAAATTAAAAGTCAAAAGAGCGAAAGGAGGTAGCTTGTTGTCAAGACACAACTAACAATTCATAGTTGCTCATCACAAAAGTACTGTATTCTGTACAGGGTGACTGTCTGCATCTGTCTTACCGATTAACCAAAAATGGTCCAGTCTTGTCATCCACGAGTTTGATGGTTAGTTCAGTAACTGTTTACCCATTATATCATTAAACATGAAAATAAAGCCCATTGCAGCGTAAAGAGAGTTTGGAGCTCCCAGAAATGCAGAGCTCCGGACTCTCCTGCTGCCATAAACGTGACCTCGGCTCCTGCAGAATATCCTTCGCCATGTCCAGGGTAGGAGCGCTGCCCCACAGGGCTGCTTCACTATCCACCCGCTGAGACAGGACGTGTTGGTGCAGGTCTAAGTGATGATAATCGACCCTCTAAAGGTATCTTCATACCACAGTGTGGCAGGACTCGCTAACATGCAAACGCAATCAGTGTGCGGCACACGAACTCACAGTGTTTTTTCGGTCACTGCTTTGTTTTAAGGATCCACAAAGTGCGATACCCAGAGGAACAATGCTGGCCATTCTGATTACAACAGTTGCTTACATTGGCGTCGCAATATGTGTAGGTAAGTACAGAACTCTGCTTCATGTCTTAATTTATACAGTTAAAAAAGTTTGAAAGCCTGGTATGCTAATGAATTATTAACCTCACTGCTTTTTCATCCTGTGGATTTATTATGTAGAGAGATAGTTGTTTTGATTTTACTGTATGTAAAAACAGTGGGGGAAAAAAAGCAGCTATCAGCAGAAACAAAAGTCCCTGTTTGGCAGCTGGATTTTTTTATTTTTTTATTTTTTTTAAATAACTTGCATGGTTACTTTTGCATTTGATTCAGTGACAAAGACCACTAGCATATAGTATCCATGAGCGTAGTAAAGATTAAAGGAACCTCTGATCAATCTGCTGATCTTTTGTTCCTCATTCACATTGAAATGTCACATGGCTTCTACTTGCTCTCACCTGTCTTACTGAGCACTCATGAGTAACAGGGTAACACACACATTTTGGGTGTTATATGTCAAAGACAGAAATCAATTGCCTGTCTTAAAGAAGATGCACTACGTGACTAGGTGCTCTACGATATCGGAATGTGAGGTAACAAAACGGACAAAAGAGTAAAAAAGAACACCTGTACTGAAGCCATGAACTGTGTTGGAGGAATATGCAATTAAATTCTCATTGCAAGGGTACAATAAATCTTTTATTTTTTTATTTTTTTAAATAACTTGCATGCTTACTTTTGCATTTGATTCAGTGACAAAGACCACTAGCATATAGTATCCATGAGCGTAGTAAAGATTAAAGGAACCTCTGATCAATCTGCTGATCTTTTGTTCCTCATTCACATTGAAATGTCACATGGCTTCTACTTGCTCTCACCTGTCTTACTGAGCACTCATGAGTAACAGGGTAACACACACATTTTGGGTGTTATATGTCAAAGACAGAAATCAATTGCCTGTCTTAAAGAAGATGCACTACGTGACTAGGTGCTCTACGATATCGGAATGTGAGGTAACAAAACGGACAAAAGAGTAAAAAAGAACACCTGTACTGAAGCCATGAACTGTGTTGGAGGAATATGCAATTAAATTCTCATTGCAAGGGTACAATAAATCTCTGTTCAGAAGGAGATTTTTCTTTTTCTATTTTAATAGTACTGTAAGAAAGCGTTGTAAATGACACTCGTCCTTACGAGCAAATACCTCAATACTGCATGAAAGCCCTGCGGGGTACTCCCTTTTCTGCGAGATGAATCTCAAGCCTTCTTGACGTTTGTGGTCCTTGTACTTTATGCAAAAGGCAGAATACTCAAGTCAAGCTGCAGCTCAGGTTATTGCATTATTTGGATCTAGATTTCCCCTGCAATTAAAGCTGAAATAGTCATTCTTCACTTTCTGTTATAAATCCGTGTTAATGCATTGTTCTGGTCTCATAAGCAATAGCTGTATTTCAACTTCAGAGCTGCCTACTTTTCAGTGCAATGCTTTTTTTTCTTTCTGTTTGGATACTGGTTTGCTAAACAGATAATGGTTACTTTGGGACTTTCAATAACAATGTTTTTGACAAATTTGAGGACACCATATAAACTTACATTTTGGCCGCTAAAGGTGTTGAGATCAGCGCTCTCAGTTAACTCCTACGTTTCTTCCCATTTCTGGTGGCAAACAGAAAAAGACCGCATAAATATTACCAAAACCAAAAAGAATATAGGTAATTTCTCTTGTTGAAAGTTTTTCTCACCATATTGGTATCAGCAGGGCTGTGACAATTGGAACAGCTGAGGATCTGGGTCTCTAAAGCAATTGTGTGTCCTTGTTAAACAAAACAAAAAAGTGTATGCCTAGACCTAAGACCCTCACTGACCTGTTTCCTTTGAATACGGGCACTGGTAAAAGTGGTCACAGGCGGACAATGTACTTCTGAGTTAGTTCATTTATTGTTGATCTCCGTCTGGTTCTCTACTCTCAGAAATATGCTAGTCCTCATTAGTCAACTGGCTGATTATTTTAAAAATAACAGAAGTACATATTTGCTTACAGACAACGTGAGAAACTAAGCCACAATACGGAGAAGTAATCTCTGCCCAACATGAAACATTGCTCTTTGGGCTGGGACTAAGGCAGCAGTTGTACAAAACGTGTGCAGACTAATAGTCAAAGTGTGGCAAGAACATTCTTCCGATGTCACAAGGAAGGAAAATAATAATATATCATTGTTTCCACAGCCTCCTGTGTTGTACGAGATGCTACTGGGAACATCAATGATACAGTTGTACCTGGAATGAGCTGCAATGGATCATCTGCCTGCAGCCTAGGCTATGATTTTTCCAGATGTGCAAGTCAGCCATGTGATTATGGGCTGATGAATAATTTTCAGGTTTTAATGAGATAATACGTGTAATCATAAGCAATACATGAATACAAAAGTACAAACATGCAAAACCATTATTTGCTGACAACCAACAAGAACAGGACATCCACTTCTATCTAAAAAAAGTAAAAACCTATAGGAATAATCAAAGGGAAGAGTCCCCTGCATTCCACATTACCTTCATACTGCCCACCACGAGCCTTCCCAGCACTCTGGTAAGGTCTTTACCTCCTCTTTCAACAAGTACCATGCAGCAGTATACGCTGTAACATCTTCAAACTCAAAATCTAGACTTAACAGAGACCTCAGGAACTATCTAAAAAAAGTAAAAACCTATAGGAATAATCAAAGGGAAGAGTCCCCTGCATTCCACATTACCTTCATACTGCCCACCACGAGCCTTCCCAGCACTCTGGTAAGGTCTTTACCTCCTCTTTCAACAAGTACCATGCAGCAGTATACGCTGTAACATCTTCAAACTCAAAATCTAGACTTAACAGAGACCTCAGGAACTCCTGCCAGCTGAGCAACTCACCTCACTGCTCTTTACACACGGATGTGATTCTTCCTCGAGGGTGCTGTGGTCACTGTTAAAGGTTTGCGCCACGGTACAAAAGGAGAGTTCTGACTTCTTAAAAAAAAGTATCCAAAAATAGTCAAGTGAAAAAATCAAGTGAGAAGTAACGGGGTCTTTCTCCTAGGCCAGAGAGAGACTGTCTGCCATTTTTATTCTTCAAAATAAAGCTTAGGCAAAGCATCAAAGTAAAGCACTCCTCCTGCAGCCTGACAACCACGGCTCCCAGATGTCTGTTCGGCCCCTGTGCTTCACAGCCCGCGAGAGGAGCTCACCACCCACCTGCACTTGCTTTTCAACTAGCCATTTGCAGCTTTTAAAGCCACTTGCTTTTTTCCCAGCTGGCTCTGCTAAAGGACAGGGCTAGGTAACCATCTTAAAAGGGATATGCTATCCCTGTCACAGACGACTTTTCCTTCCTTTCTTGATCCTTCGCCATCCTCACTCCCACCTCAGTTCAGCTGCCCAGACCCAGAGCGACCCTTCAAATCAGTGACCTCCCTAGAGCCATAAACAGAGTTTCATTTCTTTCATTTATCTTTGCCAGACTAAAGTCAGAAAAAAATACGTCTTCATCTGACAAATCTCCAGGATTAACCGGTGTCTTTCCTGGACTACTTCCTACACACCGAAAAGCATCTGGCAATCACATCTGTCCACCTCACCTTTTAGCTTCCTTGCCGGATGCTTCTCAGCAACCCTTTTGCCTCAGTGGTCGCAGAGGCCAGTGCAGCCCCTCTGGGAGGGCTGAGGGAGGCCTGACGGTGACCATCGTTACTGTTTGCAGCACTGTACTGTGCTGTTATGCCAGCACAATCAGGCATTTTCTCTCTTTTTTAGCCATATTAAATAATTAAGAAAAAAAATCCAAACCAAACCAAAGAAAGTGCCTCCAACCACATTTTGTACTTTGGTGCTTTTTCCTGCTGTTTCCATTTTCCCTTCTTGCTACAAGCTGGCTATTTACCCATCACGTAGAGGCTGTTACTTATAGCAACCAGTTAGTAAAGGAGGTGAGAAGATCTCACGGAGTACTCGTCTGCCTCAGCAGACAGCTGCATACTTGTATAAAAATTTGGCTATGCCTCCATTGCTTTTTACTAAAACAGGAATAACAGTATTTCCCTTCACAGTTGGTTTGTAGTATATTGAATTTAGGACCGTGAAAAGCAGAGACACATAGAAACAGGGTACTTAAATGGGTCTGTGATCAAAAAGTGTATCCAAATGCAAGCCTGACTATTCTTTTTTCCTTCTTTTTTTCCTAAAGGTGATGAGCATGGTGTCTGGCTTTGGTCCTCTCATCACAGCTGGCATCTTTTCTGCTACTCTGTCATCAGCTCTGGCATCTCTTGTCAGCGCACCCAAAGTTTTCCAGGTAAAATTAAACTACGCGTTTCCTTATACTCTATTTTACTATAAAGACATACAATTTAGTTGAACCCTATGTGCCAAATGTGATATATATTTACACAACACTGACACGTGTGGGAGGAAGAGGCAGGGAAAACAGTATGTAGAATGTTTTTCAACGGAAATAGGCAGGTCTTATCACCCTCATGCAGGGGTGAGCATTTCGGATCACAATGTTCCTTTGGTCAGAGCTCAGCTTTGCAGCAGGAGCGGGGGATACACGTGTGCTCGTTACAGATAGCTGCAAGGCCACTTTCAGGACCACTTCTATCTCCTTACAGAAAGGCACCCTGTAAGCGCAGGAGTGCCAGGAATATGCACGGGAGCCCTCAGGACCATAAGGTTCAGGTGCTGGCAGGTGTCCTCAAACAGGCTGTCCAGAAGCTGTCTGGGCAGCAGCAATGCGGACAGAATGGGAACAGAGGGCATGGGACAGAAAGATAACCTGTACAACTTACACCAAGCCACTGATTTGTGCTTCGGCTTCCTCCAATTTAGACTCTATTTGGCTATTCAGTTATTCTTTTTTTAAAGCACTGAATAAGTATTAAATGCCTGTGATTCTGTTTTCCCACTATATAATAATATAGTAGGATATTGGCTTATCACCTTATTTGAATTTTTATGTGCCATAGCAGTAGATGTACTTGAAATACTAAGATAGATTTAATTTTTGTTTAGCAAAAGCCTAGCAAGCTGTCACTCACAGACAGTGAACTACTTCTGATGTAAGAAAGCACTGCTTAACAGAATTAAGTTCTGATTTGTCTACCAGGCTCTTTGCAAGGACAACATCTACAAAGCGCTCCACTTCTTTGCCAAAGGATACGGAAAGAACAACGAGCCCATCAGGGGATACGTTCTCACTTTCGTGATTGCTATGGCATTCATTTTGATTGGTTTGTATATCGTTACACAGCTGCTGTAATCTCATGTTTTGAAATTATATAAACTGGTCTTTTAATACAATGATTAGCTACAGTTAGAAAAATTTCCAGTCAGGTAAGCTCTGACATAAGCCCAAGCACACTCAAAGCCCTGGTAGCAATTCCATTATTCTTAAAGAAGGCAAAAATAAACTAACAGGGACTCTAGGAACATCTCAGCGCCACCATAACCTCATTGTCAAAGATGCAGAGTAGGTGCAATTCCTGCTCACTCCGCTGGAAGAGGGCAATGCTTAGAACTATATCAAATAATGCAAAGTCACCAACTTTGAAAATGGTTTTCCAGTTTATATTGCACGTAGCTCTGAGGTAATTCTGAGATAATTAGGAAGCCTACTCTGCCAAGCCTTCCCCGCAGTCAGCTCCAAAACAAATCCCAGTTTGCCAGTACTGGTGGCAGAAAATCCCAGCTACCATATTTAGGGGTGTGGAGATTTTTAAATTAGTTTTCCAAGATTTGAAATTCAAACTGTGTGACACTAAGTAAATGGGAAGTTTAGTAGAGAAAATTCAGATTGCCATTTCAAAAGTGAAACAGTACATTTTAACGGTAAGTCTTTTGTGAAACACATCTGTCCTCTCAATTATGTATTTAAAATTCTGAAATTTACACCAGATCTACGTCATTAAGAGCCAGTCTGTAGAATCAGAGTAACCTTGCATAGCACATAATATTATTAAAATCAGCATCAGCAGACATTACTTAATACGAATGAAGGTACATCAAGGTGGCCTTAAATTAGTACCATAGGAAAATACCCAACCTCTCCCTAGATGACAAATTCAGACAGTGTCCAGACTTAATGCATCGTCAGGAAAAAGCTACCCAACAGTCTAGGAAACTGGTGCCTATGTCATACTTGTGTGTGTGTCTTGCAGCTGAACTGAATACCATTGCTCCCATCATCTCCAATTTCTTCCTGGCTTCATACGCTTTGATTAATTTCTCCTGCTTTCATGCCTCATACGCGAAATCTCCAGGTGAGTCTGCATTCGCCAGTGATTTAAACGTGGGCTTCATAGCCTGATCTCTGCAAGTTTTTGCCTGTATATCAGAGAAAGCTGCAGTACCTGTAAAATATCTAAGCTATGTGATCTGCGGTTTTACTGCTCTCACTGAATATGATGACATTTTATTTATCTCCAAAAGATAAAAATAATGGCTCTAGTCTTTACATTCCCTACAGTTGTACAGGATGAAAAAGACTTTGGTGGATCCCACTGGAGCAGAAAAGCTCCTCCTCAGGGTGGTTTTTTCCCCTCACTATCACACAACACGGGTGGATAAAAACCTATGCCAACTCTAGCCACATAAAGTAAGCAAGGTACAGTGGGGAGCCATTATGCCCTCCTCCTCCAAATCTACAGTGAAATTTGCAGGAAAGTCCCTAAGAACAGTGATTGCGCTAGAAGTGATACTGCCTAGAAGGGAACGTGTAGAACAAGAACAGGTCCACCAAACAGCATCAGCGCAGCTCTGCAGTGGCTAGTAGCAGAATTGTAGGGTGAAGCGCAATGAGGTCCTGTTCAAGGGTGACTTGAGAGCCCCTCCCTACATCTGTGCAGCAAAGGAACATACTGGCTTTCAGGCTTGTGCATCGCCGCAGCAGAGTAATTCTCATCATCTTCGTGAACGAAGGGGTGACACCTTAAGGACTGAAGTCAATCAGCTGAGCAACACTGGTTTTGGCACACAGGAAAGACAATTTCCTGCCGCTGTGAATCAATTATTCAATTCCAGGAGCGAGGAATACATTTTTGATTTCCAGTGTGAAGAAACTGCAGCAGTGACAGAAATGCCTACATCAACTTCCTTCCTATAGATCTGCACGGTGCCATTTGTTCCGAGGGCAGAAAAGATGAGCGCTTCTGCTAATTACCTGCACAGCTGAACAAATGCAGATCTGCTCTACACGGCCTTGGAGCTGAGTAAAAATTACCTCTATAGACTCCATGTGCGTGCATCTGACTCTACTCTGCCACTACTTAACATTTCAGACAAAACTGCAGCCATTTTTCTTTTCTCATTTCCTCCAGTTAATTTCTGCCATTTCACAGCGATAGACTACAATAATTGCAAGGCTGCAGGACAGCAAATTTCTTCACAGCAGGACCTTCCCATTCCCTCATTACAGAGATGATCCAAGATAGGGTTGCTCAGCCTCTCCTTGTATCTTCCGTGTTTTTTCCCCTTTCCAAAGAGTCCGCTCTGTAGAACACCTGGCAGAGACCTGCAAACCACGGAGGCTCACTGCTTGCCTCATCATTTTAATTGCTAGCAGGGGATGGATTCAGTACTGCAGCTGAAGAGCAGCAGGAATAATATCTTTTTAAAGTCAATTACAAATTATTTTATTTTTCTGCAGTGAGGCCAGGCAATTTCCAAGTTTAAGACAGGTGCACTTACAGTATTGGGATAAACTCTCCTCTCAGCAAGTGTTTAGCTGCCATTAATAAGTTCTATGTATATGCATCAAAAGGACACAGTAGCCAATTACCTGGAGTTACGGGAGAATCTGTTTTCAGGTCTGAACCAGTGAGCATTAATTTGGCAAAAATGCATATAAACAGAATGGCTACTCAAAGCCAGGCTGGACAAAGCAGTAGGAAAGGGTTTGTAGTAAAAGGCTTGTAAGACCCAGTACTCTATACCTATAGGAATCTGTATCAGCCAACACTTGAAAGTATCTGTTGATAGTCATGATGCCTGAGAATTTGCACATATCACTCCCACCCCTTCTGACAGAGCCTGAAACAAATTGCACATGGGTTTGTATGCGCAGAAATCAGTGGATCACCATTTGATCAATGTATTTTATGCTCTTCCAATTTCCTCAATTCTCTTTAAACAGGTTGGAGACCTGCATTCAGATATTATAACATGTGGGTGTCACTTTTTGGAGCCCTGTTGTGCTGTGGTGTCATGTTTGTCATCAACTGGTGGGCAGCTCTCATCACTTATGCCATTGAGCTCTTTCTATATATTTATGTAACATATAAGAAACCAGGTAAGGCCACAAAACACTATTATTTTGTGTGTATGTTATGCAGCCAGACTGGATTTTACAGGAATTAATTCTGCTTACAGAATTAGACATTACTTTTTCTCCAATACCTTTCTTAGAGGGAAGTCTGGAGCATCCCATTAAATCCCACTTTATATAATATAGATTAAGATGATAGCCTGGTGAATTTTTGCCTGTTTAACAAGCACTTCAAGTATGGTTCAAGGCTTTGTGTAAACATTCCAGCACACCAGTTTATTCCCACCACATCTTTACTACATTTGGGCTTTTACTTGAGCATCACTCGTAATTTTTTTCCATCCACACACAAAACCTTACCTGAATTTTGCTGTGCTCTTAGCTGACTCATCTGGGGTCCTCACTCAAAATGTAAACCTGCTGCCCATTATAGAACAAAAATGCAAGCTGAATTACTCATGAACTGATCATCCTCCAGCACCTCCCTACAATTCCTCAGTAAATCAAGAAAGATGGGCACACTTTACTGCTGGAAAAAACTGCTTAGTAGCTCAGCAAATCACAGGAGCTGTCCTCAGAAATCTCTGCGCTAATACAATACAGCACCAGTATGAGACTGCACAGTCTGGTTATTCATATCCACGACAAAACTAACCCCGGTCCAGATCTCATTGCTAACCATCTGAATTGCTTCTGCAGTAGGAAAAAAATGATACAAATAAAAGAGGCAAGTTTCCCAGCAGAAGATGTGCTTCCATTGCAGCTAGCTTGGGATAGCAACACCTGGCTGAGCCTGGGTTATTCTTTTTTGTGTATATCGCTGCACTGTTGTGTGTCCTCCCTATCTGTGCCCTCGTACCCACCGGGATGGTCTGTGGTTCTCTTCCTGTAAACATCATCAGCTGTAGGAGAACGCACCTCTCACAAGACAGTTGGCAAAAGCATTTGAGGATTTCCACCCTTTCCTGGTATATTGCCAGTGTCCTTGCTGCAGAGCAGCAGCTTAAAGCTTGGTTAAATTCACTGAGGACACTGTACAAAAGCTATCTATCTCCTGCTCTCTAAGACAGTGACTTTTGTCCAGCACTTATTTAGCAGCAACTGAAGGGTTCAGAAAAGACTAATATTCCTTAGAAAAGAAGACCTCTACACAAATCTCCACTTAGTTGCGCTAAATATTAGCTTTATACCTTGGCATAACGGGACTTGATCTGCGTTCACGTAGATCTCAAAGTGTGGAAAGCTGTTTCGCATCTGTCTCCATCCACCAAACAGCTGTACAATAACGAGAAAAGATATATATGCCAAAATTGGTTTTGGAGAACAATTTTTGACCTATATAGTAGAAGAGAACTACTTGGAGCTAGCAATGTTCCTTCCCAACGGTTTAATTTGAACTTCCTGAAATTCCACACCAAATACATGACTCAGGGCTGTCCATTTTATACATGGGAGAAGGATACAAAGTTAATGGAACAGAGAAGAAAACAGTTTTTAAGCAGAGGAAGAACATTCCCTACAATTTTTATATAAAGAATGAGATTATTTATTTGCATGTTTGCTTTTGCATCACACAAGCAAAACCTATTCTATTATGAAGCACAAAGAATGACAGCTCTGTATTTATGAAGCACGAGAGAATATACCCTGCTTTGGCTCACAGATAACATGATTGCTGACCTTTGCAATAGAACACAGGGAAAAGCCCATGGTTTAATACGCATTCTTTATCTTTCTTATATGCAGAAGTAAATTGGGGCTCTTCTACACAGGCTCTTTACTATATTAATGCCTTAGACAGCGCTCTGGCATTAACTACAGTGGAAGATCATGTGAAAAACTTCAGGTAAGATTTCCAGTGAACAGTAGAATGGCTTATTCTGAATAAGTACATCACCCGATTAAAAACAACCTCTTTTTTCCTCCTGACAGACCCCAATGCATAGCATTAACAGGAGCTCCTATGATCAGGCCTGCTCTGCTAGACATCACACATACTTTCACAAAGAACAACGGGCTGTGCATCTGTTGTGAAGTGTACACGGTAAGGTCAACTCATATAAATCTGAAAATTCAGCACCAGTGGGTGCTGCAGATCTCCATTACACATTTCACTCTCACTCGGCACACAATGTTCCCATTGGTGCTGATGGGCATCTGTGCAGACCACGAAAGGGATTCACACTGAGAATGAATCTTGTCGTAAGTCTTGACAAGAAAGCTACCGGCTGATACAGAGCCTGCTGGTAAATGCCTCATTGAGATGCATTTCAGGGTTCATAGTAGATGGACCATAAAACGGTTTGAAAAAATAAAGCATCACAAGGAAAGATTTTTCTTTTTTTTTTTTTAAATGGACACATAAAACGGTTTGAAAAAATAAAGCATCACAAGGAAAGATTTTTCTTTTTTTTTTTTTTTTAAATGGACACAGCAAGGCTTAAAAACAAACAAACAAACAAACAAAGCATCCCAATTTAAAAAAACCACCAAACTTGAAGGATTATAGTGCAAGAGCCAAATTACCTAGGCTCTATTTTCAGCTTTGCCACTGATTTGCAGTGTTGGGGTTTGGCAAGTAATTCAGCTCTCTTTGCAGTGGTTTCTCCAAAACTGTAACAGTGTTAATTTTGAGGATAAACATGCTCTTCTGAGATCTAAAGAGAGGAGCAAAGTATATTTCTAGTTATAAATACTCAGGAAATGATGTACCTTAAAGGATGAAGATCTAGTCTCTCATCAGGACAGAACAAAAATAGATGGGTTTGTAGTATAGAGGAGAAAATGTATTTTAAATATTACAATGACCTTTTAATTTTGAGAGGGAAAAAAAACCAGCTCATGGCACCAAATGGGGCTGCAGAATCTAACTAATAGAGTCAGTCCAGGCAAGATAATGTATTCCTGTACAGGAGCGTAGGAATAATTCATTTGATGCTGCCACATTGCACAAAGGGAGTACCGAAGATCTACATGTGATTCTTCCCAAATCAAACGAATCTATAAAGAGTGAATGGTCCTAATTCTTCTCTACTGTAATTATTGTTAGCTTTCCCACTGCATTCAGTAAGCGTAGAATCAATCCCAGCAAGATCCTGAGACTATGCATCTTCCTAAAGTTGAGTTTCAGCAAGTTTTCTGAATTCTTAGGCATGTCTCTCTAATATTAGTACTTTCTATGGAGAACTGAGATTTCATTCCTGTCTATGCAAAAAACTAAGTCTATTTTGCTAGTATAAGCATTTTCATTGTTTTTTAAAATTATTATTTCTTCAGCAACTTAAGCTAAATTTAATTTGGTTGGTAATAAAAGTGTGACACAATGAACCTTTGTGATTTGCAAAATTGTGGTAAAAAGCAGATGATAAAATTCCTAGGGACCATATTGAAGAGTAGCCTACAATATATATCATAACAAATACAGCAAGACTATTTAGCCATAAATGTAAGGCCCAGCATATTTTGCCTCAAAAGCTGACATGCTGCTAGCTATGCATAAAGTTTTGAGACACCATGCCAGACAGAACATCTTCCATTCCTTTTTCCCAAAGGGCAGCAAGAAACTTTCCAGGAACATGGTGATAGATAGTTCAGAGATAGGTAAAATAACTGAACATAAAGATGATTTAAAAGTTATAGTAAAAAAAATATGGCAACTGAACATAAAGATGATTTAAAAGTTATTTGTCTCTGAGGTTGTGGCTGCACGTTGGCTTGAACAGCCTGAGTTTCTAGTAAAAAGGGCTACTCTGCTTTTGCTCCCTGCCTTCACGTAAAATATTTTTGCAAGGTTAGTCTTCATTCAGTCTGCAAATTCACTGGACTCCTTGTACAATTGCACAAACATTAACACTAACACAAAGGAGGAGTAGGGAAGGACACAGATGGGCTGTCATCTGATAGAAGGGTGGGACTGTCCCCTTGGCCAGCAGAAACATATTGTGCAAGCCAGTTGTGAAACTATCCTCAGGCACTCTCCTTAGAGAGACTGGGAAGAAGGGTAAGGCTTTTCTTTCTCCCCTCCTTACCCACAAGGGAACTTCAACCTTATTGTTCAACTTCTTGTTCCCAGCTCTTCACACTACTCTTCCAACAGCCAGGATCAAGCTCTTTTTAAGTTACACCCATTAAATCCAAACAAACTCCAGTAAAGTTATTAGCAGCAAAGAATGTAGCATGATCTCATTAAAGGACGATCACATGGACTCTCCTGTCCTTTCCCTTGTACTTCCCAAACAGCCATGAGGAGTTCAGAAACATACATGAGGGACAACACCTGAGCGAGCATCAATACAGCCTACTTTTGATCAGGTCTTTTTATATATCTATATATATATAGATATATAAAAAAAATTCTAATGAAAAAGGCACCGATAAAAACATGATGTATGAAATCTGCCAGGACATT
>NW_008795035.1:2590879-2615728 GCF_000699145.1 Aptenodytes forsteri
TCTACATCTATATAAATGTATAGTACATCCCATTTTCTTCCAGGAAGGCAAAAAAATTGTTTCAGTAAGGCTGAAAAGTTTTAAAAGAGGGACGCTTTGGGTTTACATTCAAAATCACCTTTTAGAAATTGATTTTTAATTACGTGATCCTTCCCATACATTTTATTTTGGAGAGAATGTCTTTCAGTTTGGGTTTTACACTGTTCCTGAATGGGAGATAAATTTTGAGCTTACAGTATTTGCTGTGGACAAAAAAAAAAAAAAAAAAAAAATCGAAATTTCCCTCAGCTCTATTTTAACCAGTTTCCCAGCTTAGCGAAAGAAGCTACCATATACTAACTTACTTTAAATGCGAAAGATTTAAATATGAATTTTGAAATACAATCTCCTGAGCATGAGTTTACCAAGCCTTCCTAGTTTTATATTATAGGAAACTTCTACCGATTTCTCTAGTTATCTGTTCGTTGGAACCAAAATTGGAACTTGCTAGCATCCTCAAAAACATTAGAGATTTTAAAAAGTGCAAAGGAATGAGTTCTGCACAAAATGAAACTCTGCAGCAAACTAAAGTTCAAAACTATCTGTTTATAAAAAACCAAACTGGTACCACTTCTCGAGTTAGGCACACAGAAATACTCACTGGATTCCAAGTGCTTCCAAGCCAGCTCCATCTTTCTGGCGCGTCTAATTACTGCTTCTGTCTCTGACGTTGCTGGACACGCTCCCACAGTTTACAATTCTGCTCTTCTATTCTGCCTTGGAAAGCAAAGATGACCTGTCCAGCCCAGTAACACTAAAACCAGTATCTGAGACTCTTGAGTGCCTCTCTCAGAGTTTCATCTTCACTGCAGAAGATCTGGACTACTGATTCAGCTTCCTAAAGACAAAATGAAAGGGAATAGACAAAGCCTAGCAAACCTTAAACTCAAACTTAAGAGCACAGATTTTTTTAAATCAATTAAATTCCAGATACACGCTTCCCAAACTTACCTCAATCCTTCTAAAGGCCATGCTTGCAGACTTGATGTCTTCCCTGGGCCTAATCTTTTGGGGACCCACTGCCAGCTCATTCTCTGCTGCCAAGTCAGTGTATCATGTCTTGCGACTTGGATATGCACATGGATTTTGTCTCATCAAATTAGCAGATGACCACTGGAAGAACCTGGTGACAAAGGCATTTGCACCTTTAATTGTATGGCAACAACCCTTTTCTCTCACTATGAGTAGACAGGAGCTTAACCATGTATATTTAGACCTGCTGAGACTTGTTTATGTAGTCAAGTCAGGGAGGGACTTTATTCACTCTGAGCTGCTTTATCATACCTTAGATATGTTTCCAAGATGTTACAATCCATAGTAGTCCTTCTTTCTGTCAGAATCACTATATTTAAGTAGCATTAACAGCCTCAGCCCTCTCAAACAGAATGTGAATTATGTTAGCAGCACAGTTCTTTTCAAAGGGCTGAATCTCTGTGGACTCTTTTTGGAAATGTATTTTTCTGACTCTCTCCATTCGCTCCCACAGCAGACTAGGTAACTCCTTCAAAATCACGGTGTGATGTATAATACAAAGCCTTCTTAATAATGTTTTATTGTATCATGCAGGGACCACGCAAGCTGTGTGTTAAGGAGATGAACAGTGGCATGGCAAAAAAGCAGGCCTGGCTCACAAAGAACAAAAGAAAAGCCTTTTATGCAGCAGTGGCAGCTGACAGCTTCAGAGATGGAGTCAAAAGTCTACTTCAAGTAAGCTTTTTGTTTACAGAACACATAGAAGAGCGTTACATCAAAGCATCCCTTTACGGAAAGCATTACTGTTTACTTGTTAAGAAGTCCTACGTATATATGGATAATGTTATAAACAGAAAGGGCGTTCTGGGGGTACATGTATTTATATTACAGGTTATTTCATAAAGAGATCTAGTTCTGGGCTATGGAATGATGAGACAAGGCAGACTGATTCTCTCATAAATGAACAAGACACTATTATAAAAAGAGAGAGGCATCTACAGGGCAACATATGAATGTCTGTGCAGCCAACACTTGATACACTTCAATTCTATTGTTTGGTATTTACACAGTGTATTAAATATCTGAGAATATTTTTGCATTCGTTGAAAACTGAAAATGTATAATAGACATTTTCTGCAAACAGAGAGAAGGCCATCTAAATAAGAGAGTCTGCAATATTTTTCTATTACTCTAAGAATAGAGCAGATCATTTCCAACAGTCCATTCAAAATGGCCTTAATGAAAGCACAGAGGCACTGTTTTCATAGTTCCCATCTCCCCCCCCCGCCCCCCCACATATGAATATTTAAACATACAGGTACTGAGGCAAAATGTAGAGAAAATTCCCATCCTTTGCACAAAATACACTGCTGAAAAGACATTAGTGCAAACTGAGACAGTAGGAATTGACTAAAATACTCTGGGTAACAGTCACCCACTGGTAGCCTACCAGGGCTCCTCGTACGCTTGCTGAATGGACAGTACAATTGAGCAAGATGAAATATTATTAATAAAGATCCCTTTGTTCTATCAAAGCCTCACAAGGACACTTCATCTTGGGTTTATACGTTGTCTCAGTAGGAGATCCTTCTGATGTTTCTGAGAACTGTTACAGTCTGATGATCTTTTCCTTTCCATTCCTACTTAAACACTATTGCCAAAGTCAACTACTGGACCACAAATAATTCCCTTCCAGCAAACAGAAGGATAACCACATCATCATTATTGTAACCTAAGGACATCTGCATTGCTTTGCCAACCAATTATTCATTTCAATGTAAACACTGCAGATGTATCAGTGCTACTCAAAATACCCCACCAAGGTTCCAACAGTTTTTATCTATTTTCTTTTTGCTAGTAGTAAAAATTGGGAGGTGTAACAGCTTGACAAGCTGGTGTATTTGTGGGTCTCCTCCTGAACCTTCCCAAGACACTGAATATTCAGATTTCTATAAAAATCATGTTAGCTGAATCTAGATCTGACAACCCTTACTTGTTCAGGTTTTAGCATCCAGACACAGTTTTGCAGGCAATCTAATATCTTGACAAACCATTTGCTCTTCCTGTTTATAGACTGTAATTTTATCTATAAAGCACGCTCAGCTAATTTTGGATAATCTTTTGGAAAGAATGCAGCAAACAGAACAGCAACAGTTCCTAAGTTCACGGGAAAAAAATTATTCTTAAGAGGGTATGCCTCCTCTGCATATCTGAGGTGTTTTAAGCGACTTTAGACCCAGTTCATCTATTGAGTATTCCAAATCTGATAAAAGCTTTATGCTATTATGTTAGAATGAGCATACAAACAGTGCTTGAACTCTCTTGATTCCAAGTTATTGAACCATTTTAATGAGAGCATGTCAGAAGACATGCAAATGAATGCTAATTTAGCAAAACTACATTTCTGTCATCTAAAATCATTTATAGTTGGAATGATTTAGAGCTAATCTTTCTGCTTTCTGCATGAGTATGAGCATGAAGGACATTCATGAAATGCAATCTAGTTGTAAGTGTCTCCAGAACATTACTTCAGTTATCTTTTGCCATTACTTTTCATTTACAGTAAAAGCATGTGTGTGTACCTTCTCAAGCAGTGTTTTAATATTGTTAGGCCTCAGGCTTGGGTAGAATGAAACCAAATACCTTGGTGATTGGATTTAAGAAGGACTGGAGAAATGCCACTGCCATGCAAGTTGAAAACTATGTGGGCATTATACAGTAAGTCACAGTTCAGCATCTCCTTTTTTACTCCTCTTAGACTAGATTAATATAGCCTTTCCATACAGAATCTGACGTGTAGAAACAATGTAAGAAAACACCTACAGATCTGGGTTCACACATGCTAGCTCTGTAACAGAAGTTTCTGCCTATTAAAAAAAACGCTCCTTGGCTTCACACACCTAGCAAGATCTGCTTAGCAAACATCTGGCACTGTCAGAGCTGATGTGGCTTGACAATGCTACATAAAAAGCCGCACTGCTGTCAGCAGTGCTTTTGCAGAACTGTATTTTCCCATTTTTAGTGGGCAGGAGCTCAGAAAAAAAACAACCCTTAGGGAATAAGAGAACATCATGGAATTCTTCTTTTAAGCCTAGGAGACAGAGGAAGAGCCTTGCTTCAAATCTCATGTGTGCCTAAGGCTCAGCAGCTCTGTGGGTTGGGATTTAGCCAGGAAACATAATTTAGAAACAGGCTTCCCAGATTCTTGCTCAAAATTCACTTGTAAAGCTTAAGCGAGTTAAAGAACAACAAAACCCACCCCAGCTTTGTTACTTTCTCAGAGAAGGGAGAAAAAAAAAATTACCCAATGGCAACCTAGTTCCTAAAAAGTGTTGTCAGAAAGACCCATTTCAGGAATAACCTATCTGTTCCCGTGCCCAATGATACACTTTTTTTAAATGAGGGAAGAAATTTGACAGTACTTTACTTAATCCTGGGCAATTCCTTCTGCAATTTTACCTAAAGCAGCCTAGTACACGGCAGTAACACCTCCCTGTGAGCACTAACAACTTTACTGATCTGCCCAAAGTAGCTTTCCTCATTGACATACATGATGTGAAAGGATATTTATTCTTCTTTTTCTTTCTTTTCAGTGATGCCTTTGATTTTGAGCTCGGCATGATTATCGTCAGAATTAGCCAAGGATTTGATATATCTCAGGTCCTCCAGGTTCAAGGTATGTTGTGAATCAATAGCTGAATATCTATGCTGGTTACATGCTCAGCACGAGAAGGAATCTGACCGATACTCTTAGAGTCGCCATCTGGTTTCTAGAACAGTTCCTACACCCGTAACTTCTATAGTTCCTCCTTGCTTCTGCAGTTTCAATCCTGCCCGAAATCCTTGCTGAAGCACGGGCAGTGACAGAAGGAGGCCAAGCCTCACACATTAAGGGGCTCCGCACACCAGAGAACTCAACTCCCAAAGCGCTTCCAGCACAGGCACAGACTAAAGCAGTAAAATCATGCTGTGCCACAGCAACCCGTCACTCTGCGGCATGTTTCCTTCCTGCTCTTGGCACATCTTCCTCCCTCTGCCTACCTGAGATCCCGGGGACTGGCGGGAATCAGGAAGCTGCACTTTTGGTACCGCCTCTGTGGAACGCTGGGACCCAGAAAGTTCCCACCCATGCAAAAACCTGGAACCCACAGGAAACATCAGTTCTCATTTTCACCTTTTTGTTCATTCTTCCTTAGGTTAGCGGTGCGTATCTCAGGGGGAAAGGGAAAACCTTCCACCATACCACACCGTTCAGGGAGACATGCCATCTGGGTGGAAAAGGTAGAGGGAGACAGAGCATGCAGGCAGCTGCACCCAAACGAAGGGCTTCCAAGAGCCACATACAATGGTGGCCTTCGTTTTTCCTCTTCATCTTTAGGACACAGGGGTCTTACCGGTTCCTCAGTTACCCTGAGGAGGGAATGACTCCATATAAAAACCCCGTCAGAACAATTCTCTAGGTTTTCAGTATGATAATTTTCCCACTTCTCGTAAGTTCGTCCACTTGAGCAGACAGATACAGCCTAAACCTGGACATTACTCCTAGCCTCCCTTGTCCTCCCCACCAGAGAAATCTTTTGTGTTATAAATGAATTACATAAAACCTATAGACAAGGAACACAGGCAGGCATAAGAAGAATGGCAACGCTTTGCTGCCGCCTGCTGTAAATCTGCCTCCAGCTTCTCCCCAGTTTCCCAGAGACACACAGACCGCGGTCAGGACTGCTGGGGAGAACACCCGGAAAGGACATAAGTACCTTAGCTAATTAAAACCAAAATTAACTCCCCATTAAAGAGGACGCATTCTAGGATGAAGCGACCCTCAAAAGCAAATCACCTCTCGGAATTAAAAGGTGCCAGAGACTCCTTTAAGAAACAAGGGAAGATGAATATTCACCCAGCATACTCTCTGGCAGCTTGATGCGTGTGGAGAGCTACAGGGCAAAACTACGGGGACTTAAGAAAAAACTCCAAACTAATCATGCTTTTTTCCTCCCCCTTGCTGATACCTCAAAGAGATCTGCCCGTCTCTTTGCTTGCTGAAAGTCAAAAACTGACTGCTCAGAAGACAGTCATTAGAACACCAGTGAAATTACAGCAAATACCAATTTTGCATTCTTACAAACTAGCAAATGTTCTCCAAGTGTTAAGACACAAGAAATCAGAAAGAATTAGGAATACGGGGGGGGGAAGGAAAACCCTCAAATATGCAGAAGTGTTTAGAAGCAAAGTCTCTGTAGTGGAAAAAAAGAGATCACTGTATTCTATTATACTTGCTACAGCATTCTGTTTAATAGAGAAACTGAAAATTTAGTTTTGAGTAACCATCAAGTTAGCGTCTATCATCATGTCTAATAATCAGAAGACATGGCTGTCACGGATTCTAAAGTAAAAGAAATATTCTTTTCTGTTGGCAATTAAGAGTGCCAACAGAGCTAATAATGTCTAGCTAGTGAGGGTTTGGGTTTGTTTGGTTTTTTAAAACACAATGTCTTAAATGAATTTACCTCGCTCTTAGTCCATGTATTACTCAAATAGATGTTTTCCTTATGAAAAAAGCTTTCTGCAGGCAAATGCCTGTATCATATTAATTAGTGCCTCTCCATATTCCACAATAACACAGCACTGTGCCCAGGTGGCCAAGAAGGCCAGTGGCATCCTGGCCTGTATCAGAAAGAGTGTGGCCAGCAGGAGTAGGGAAGTGATCGTGCCCCTGTACTCGGCACGGGTGAGGCCGCACCTCGAATACTGTGTTCAGTTTTGGGCCCCTCACTACAAGAAGGACGTCGAGGGGCTGGAGCGTGTCCAGAGAAGGGCAACGAGGCTGGTGAGGGGTATGGAGAACAAGTCTTATGAGGAGCGGCTGAGGGAACTGGGGTTGTTTAGCCTGGAGAAAAGGAGGCTGAGGGGAGACCTCATCGCTCTCCACAACTACCTGCAAGGAGGTTGTAGCGAGGGGGGGGTCGGTCTCTTCTCCCAAGTAACAAGCGATAGGACGAGAGGAAAAGGCCTCAAGTTGCGCCAGGGGAGGTTTAGATTGGATATTAGGAAACATTTCTTCACCGAAAGGCTTGTCAAGCGTTGGAACAGGCTGCCCAGGGAAGTGGTGGAGTCCCCATCCCTGGAGGTATTTAAAAGACATGTAGCTGTGGTGGTGCTTAGGGACATGGTTTAGTGGTGGACTTGGCAGTGCTGGGTTAACGGTTGGACTTGATGATCTTAAAGGTCTTTTCCAACCTAAACGATTCTATGATTCTAACACATGGCACCTTTTTCTAAGCAAAAGTCTAATATTGCTAAGATGAAATTGTTCTTTTATATTACTGAATTTACAGAATTGGTTAGCTAAATCCTACATCTTTGCAGCGAATGCTGAAAAATCAAAACATTAAAAATATTTCAGCACAGACACTGATCGCATATTCAGGATCTTTGTGTATTTCTGCGAATCCCAAAGTCCAAAGCCATGTGACCTTGTTCTTAGAACAGGGACCCAAGGGCTAGAACTCAATACACCGGCTTTCTAACTTCAAGAAAACAGCTCTCCTAATGTGTATTCAAATTCTTGGGGAAATAAACCAGCCAAACAAATCCACAAACATAACTCAATAAATAGTATCTTATGTAATAATACAATAAATAATACTATAAAATACAGTAATACTAATTTCATCTGGAAGAGGAAATCTGAGAGCAGCTGAGTAGCACTTTAGCACACACCACTGCTGTAGGCGTGGGCACCCTAACTTAGGGTGTCCAGAGATGACTTCAGCTTCTTCCTCCCTATTGGTTTGCAAGGAAAAAGCATTTTAAAAGAGTTTTTCCTCCCAGCAGCTTTACATTGTGCGCAAAGTACCACAACAGAAATTACATCACAGCTATTATTTCACTAAGTGATTTAATTTAAAATAGAAAGTGATGTGTTACCAGTTCCCTTACTTTTCCCAACATACAGAGGAATTAGAGAAGCTGGAGCAGGAGAGATTGGCACTGGAAGCTACCATTAAAGAAAATGATTTTGAAGAAGGAAAAAGTGGCATCTGTGGATTCCTCAGAAAAGCCGGCACGCTCAATATCTCAAAACATGAAACAAAAAAGGGTAAGTTCCAAAATGACAACTTCTCCCCAACCCTTCAGGGCATCACATTTTCACCAATATGCAAACTGGACTTTGACTCCAAGGCCAAAACTCCTGAAGCGCACAGAAGCCCCTGGAACAGGACCCACCCTGTGCAAACCTGCCTTGGTGGCCACAACCTTGTAACGCAGCATAGAGTGAGTGTCCTCTGCTGGTAGGACACGCTACCTCGTACAATACAGCTACTTCCCCCCCCCTCATTTGCTAGATGAGCTTCTCAGCTCAGCTTACGTTGAATTCTATTTGTCAAACATAGCACATGGTTATTAAAGTTTGAGGAATACAGAACAAGTTGGGTTTTGTTTTGTTGGGTTTTTTTAATAGGGCGTTTTCAGTTTTTTAACAGAGACCTTTTCTTCTCCTCTTTAAAGAAAACAGGAACATATGCACAATATTCAGGGAACAAGCAATCTCACTTTACTCAATACACACACACACACACACAGAGTACCCAGCTGGAAAACAGGTAAAATAGCACTACTGCTGTATATTCTAAGCATAATTTCATAAAAATGCACAAATGAAGGTGGTAAAAGTACTGAAAGTACATATACAGCATGCTGTCAAATAACTAATTAACACATAACTTAAATGTGTAGGTGATGAAATCAAAATTACATTTCAGATATAGTAAAATGATACAGAAATACAGACAGAATCAAAGGTCTCATTTCACAATTGCTAGGCTGTAATGGTAATGACCAACCTGAAGCCATGCTTGTATGCAGGCAAGTATTTTCAGAATTTTCACCTGCAGAGACTATTACATCTGGCTGTGCACGCAACTCCCACAGGTATCAAGAAGATCTACAGACTGAAAACATAACGTGTCATTATTCTTTACTTGGCAGACTTCAGTTCATTTTACAGGTTTCAGTAGAAGATATTTTTATAACAAATACCACAAGAATGTGCACCCCTGTTTCAACTACCCTTTGTGATTTAGTTCAGAAAGGCATAAAGGAAATACATATTACACACTTAGGCTCTATATATGAGATAGATGATGTTAATAAATATCTTCGGCTCTATATATGAGATAGATGATGTTAATAAATATCCCTGCCTCTCCGTTTTGCTTATACATTCATCCTCCCCAGAGTTGTTGCATCTTCCAGCATAGATGCTAGAACTGTAGAGGAAAGCCAATAACTGCTTTAGAACTATCCTGTCCACACTCTAGAAATACAGGAAAACCAAACAGAGCATTTTCAGAACCTAGAAGATCAGAGTAAAACCTCTAAAGAAGCCTGTCTGCTCCATTTAAAATACTGCTCTGACACAGTCTCTTTGAAATCATTGAAAGAGAAGCAGTAATAAAGCCACGGGCTTCAAAAGATGGAGTGAGAGAAGATATTGTGAGTACATAGGCAAGACTGTACCTTTTAAAGCCAGCCAAGCAAACAGCAAGAATTGAAGTTTATTTTCAATTAACAACAACCCTCTCAAGCATAGGGAAGTTGCCATATACGCTTATGTTTTCTGCCTTCCAGTCTTAGCTTCACCTGTGCTCTCCCTGTACCCTGTTAGCTCTCTTTGTCCACCATTACTGTGCATTTCAGGGAGCTCTGTATCTTACAACAGGCAGCTGAGCTTGTACGTGATGCAAAACGATGCCATTTACTTCTAAAATCTGTCAGATATTTCCCAATTGCTTTTTAAGGCCCTAGTGAATTTTAGGTTAACTAAAAAGATCCAGAGAACAAATACTCAGATAACCCTTTTCAAGATGTTATAATCTAGTGACAAAGTATTACACAAGCTTTGGTTCCTGTGCGTACTGGTATATTAAAAGTCCTGCACTGTAAATTTTTTCAGATTTAAAGTATAGAAATTATGTCAGAAACAGTTCATTTTCCTGAAGCTTTCTCTCCACTTGGCTCCCTAAAGCTACTTGTTGCCTTGCTTGTCAGAAATCCTTCCACATTTTTTCTTTCTCATTACAGAGAGCACCATTAACACAGTACAGTCAATGCATGTGGGTGAATTCAATCAGAAGCTGCTAGAAGCCAGCACTCAATTTAAAAAGAAGCAAGGAAAAGGTACAATTGACATTTGGTGGCTGTTCGACGATGGAGGTAAGGAATTCGAGTAAGAACCGCAGGGAGAGAGATTTCTGTGTTACCAGACATAAAAACAGACTTGGGAACTCGCACAAAACTGTTTTCTTTTAAGATTACGTAGTCAGTTTTCTGTCTGGCTTAAACGTTTTAAGATTAACTTACGTCCAACACTGCCGAAGTGAAGGATGGAATTTTTACCACACAATGCACTAATTCGATCTTCCTGCAATTTTATATGTTCCTCCAGGTCTAACAATCCTAATTCCTTACATTCTAACTATCAGGAAGAAGTGGAAAAATTGCAAATTAAGGATTTTCACTGGAGGAAAAGTCAACAGGATTGAAGAAGAAAAACTAGTGTAAATATAACTATATTTGCCTCACCATTTAAAGACTTTGAATTGATGCTGAATATAATGCATATACAGTGGGAAGCTGGGAATTTCTCAGCACAACTGGTTTGTTGTACTGTGGGCAGCATGCAAAAACAGGATGTCCTTGATAGAAAGGTGTTGAGCTTATGGCATAGCCCTCAAGGCTCAGTGTAAATGGTGATTACCAAAGGAAACTCACATCCAGCAATTCTTCCCATTAATAGTTCATATTCCCTTCTCTAAGAGCGGTCTGCACTCTGTAATGAGAATATAATCAGTTTTATGGGATTTACATGAGATTGTCCAGTTAACAGCAAGTGAAATTGCACATGAAGCTTCTCATATGCAAATACCGTAGACAGATAGCTCACATAAATGTGATTAACCGTAAAATGGTAAAATGCAAAGAAGGTAAAGAGCAAGTTAATGAACTTTAAGACAAAGTTGATTTGAGTTAGCTTTGTAAAAAAAAGTCTAGATTTCATAATCATCATTCACCTTCAAGCAAATGAAAGGTACTAATATAAACTTATTTTCACCATCACCGTATATAGGACCTTTCCTTCCACAGCACTTTACACACTAGAGGCACAGCCATTCCACCACTGGTGGAAGCGGGCCATTTTGGGATGGAAGTCAGTAACTGCTTAACAAAGAGCAGCAGCATCACGTAGCGAGTTAAAAACAACATATCCAAGCAAAACTCCAGTGGAAAACAAGCGAGATTGATGCAAGGACAGGAGTTAGAATTTAGCCAGCATCACTAGGATTATGACACAGTGCCTCCAAAAGACAGATGCCACAGGGATTCTCCCTCAAGCTTTTGCTTTCACATAAAGCAAACTTTACTCCACTGTGGTTCTGTCAGTTGTCAGGATTACCCTAAAGTTAACATACTTCTGTAGAAGAGATTCACAAGTGTTTGTACAAACTGTTCTTATCATTGGGTAAAAAAAAAAGCCTTACAGCCGCTCAAGGACCTGCAGGGAAGCGTTCTCTGCTCCCTGGCCAGAGTCTGCCCAAGCTTGGCTGTTCAGGACCGCAACTGGCTCCTGGATCTCGGCACTCAAGTCTCCAAATTTCGTTGAGAGGAAGTAGGAAATTTTGACATCAAGTGGGATTTGTCAAAATATGACAGATCTTCACAGAGGCAGTTCTGGCACCTGTATACACTGCTTGTCCTACAAAAGCCAGAGTGAACAGCATGGTCAGTACAGTTGACGATGACCTAGTTTGTCTCCAGGAAAACAGTATGTGTATGTATTTCTACCTAAACACTAGCTTTCCTCAACAGCATAATACCCACCACACACAGAAGCCTTCAAAGAGACAAATCCGGAGGCCAGGTGGCTCTTCCATTCCCTAGGTAGATTGAATACAACAACATCCAAGTACAATTTCATCCGTTGTATTTCCAAGTCAGAAATTAAATTTATCTGGACTTTTGCTAACATGTAGTTCCCCAAATATTAAAACCTTTCCACAGAAGTTGAGACTTTGCTCTTTTTGGTGTTCAAAACAAGGATTGCCCCAAGGGACATCAAGATTTATACAAGCAGTGTGTTCTTATTATATAAAAAAAGAACAAGTAAATTCTCAGGTCATAAGCAAATACGTATTTCTATCATGGTTTGCTCCTAGGAACTTTCTGACCTTTACAAATTCCAAAGCTTATATACCAAAAAAGAAGAGGGAAGAAAAAAAAGAGGAAAACAAAATAAGATACAAGTTCCCAACCATGCTTCAACCAAAGGCAAAACTGACCTAACTAAACCTCTCTAACCTCAGCACAAACACACACAAAGCTATAAACTATTCCTCCTGCCCACTGGGGCAGAAAAGCAAAGTATTTTCTTTTATGAAAATATGTAAAGAAACATGTGAGTAGATCAATATAAATTCATAAATGGAAAAGATTCTTTAAGTATTGCCTACCAAACTTCCGGACCAAATTTTCACCAACACATACACTACCAGTGTTGTACATACTCCACGCACAGAATTCTGGTAATAATAGAATAACTTAAGCCTTTTCTAAGTATTGGAGAATTCTGTCCTACTGTATTTTGAATATTTTTCCTTTATAATTCAAGCCTTTGCAAATATTTAAAAGTACCATTTTTTCCCAAAATGTAAACACCCTTCCCTCTGTCTGCTATTCATTTCTATTTTTTGTGATTTTCATCGATCATCAGTTAAATGAATTATACTACAGCAATCACATCAATCCAGTTCTGTAATTGGAAACTGAAACACTAAAGCATTTAAAGTAATTTGTCATATAGTTAAAGATAATGAGACAACTGCGTTTGATATCTTAACTCATTTATGAGTGCTCTTTGATGCAAGGCACTCAGAAATATAGTGATAAAATGTTCTCTCTTTTGTTTTCAGGATGGCTTCACTTCTAAGCAAATTCAGAATAAAATTCGCTGATATTAATATCATTTGTGATATCAATATAAAGCCCAACAAAGAGAGGTAAGAAACACTACCAAAATCCATTATTTAGCAGCAGGCCTTTATCAAGAGCTTGTTTCTTTTATGTCGAACATTAAAAAAACCAAAACACACCACAAAGAATAACACTGTCACTTTATTGCAATCATTTTCCAAGTACCTAGAGCAGGAAAAAGAAAAGAACCTTTTAACAATCACAACTCAAAGGGTCAAAGCTATAGGCAGCCCTTTTCTTTATGTTGTAATCATAAGACTTAATTTTAATAAAGACTAATGAGACACCATACTTATGAGCCACTAAATTTAACAGGCATTTTATGATGGCTTTTCATATCTATTTACATTGCAATAGGCTTCACTTCATCATATTATTCAGTCAGTCACAGTTCTCTTGTAAACTCACCATCTCTGCCAACTCAGCCTTCTGGGTTTTACCATGAATTCACAAACTTTACATTTTTCTGGCCAAACATAAGCATACTTCTCCTCTCCCATGAGGACAATATTATAATACTCCCCTATCACTCAAATATAATGAAGATTCGATGTTTTTAAAAATTAACGCTCTTAGGCAGGAGTTAGGAAGTTGGTAAAATAGTGCTCAGGAAGCTCCACCTCCAACTGTATTAACCAAAAAAAAAAAAATTCTTCAAGTCCTTGCTTTCTAAAAACGTATCTCTATAGAAATCACCTATTTCTTCTGCTTTATGTAAACAAAAGCTTATAGCAGGTTGGTCAGGGAATAACTGAATCCTAACTCAATTCACAATATTGCTCTTGGTCTTAAAGATCCTCTGAAAATGTTCTCACCTTGCTGTGCTCTCTTCCATCCCATCCCTTCCTCCCCTCCTGATAGGTCCATAGCTATTTCATAGTCAAAGGGCTCCTCTTCTCCACCCAAAGCCTTTCCTCTGAGCTCAAGTGCAATCTCAGGTTAGTCTCTTAATCCTCCTGTGTCCCGTTTCTACACACACACGTAACTTTGCAAAAACAGTATTAGATTCACCAGTGTTCCTACAGTGCCTTGGAGATTTTGACTTAGGAAATGCAATTAAGGAATATAAAGATTTTATTACTAGATACCTGAAGCCACTTATTAGTGCCCTCTTGATCTCTCAGTTAATATTTTTTAATTATATAAAGAACTGTGCAGAATACTTCTCTTTTTTCCAGTACTATGCAGTGATTTTACGTAAATAAAAGCTATCAAAAAGAATTCATATCTGGCGTTAACATAAAAATCAAACACATTTGCTGCATCAGCACTATCTGAACAGAACAAGTGAATATAGTGCCAGACACTTGCTAGACCACTGTATCTCTCTCCCAGCTGGCATCCCATTTATTTCACTAATAATAAGAGGATTATCACTATTCTACATACTGAAACAGACACTAAGGATGTTGACAAACTCTCTGCCAACTTAGCAACAGCACCATTAAATGCTGCACGTCACAGCCTTTAACCCATCTCTTGACTTCCCGGCCATATAGCAAAGTCCAACCTGGGCCCAGCCTCCCGTTCGCTTCACACTGAGGCCTCTCAGCGTAAAATGTTCCTAGAAACACACTTACATTTATATTAAAGAAACTCCCTGAGGTCTCTGTGAGCTGATAGAGACTTTCAACAAAGGGGCAAGCAGGGAAGTACAGAAGGATGATAAGCTTCTCCAGATGATGACAGTCAAAAGCTTCAAGAAACAAATTGAAATTTAGAGAGAAAATCTGTGGAAAAGTTGGGAAATGAACACGAATCTGAGCCCCCATATAGCAAAAAACCTACAGCATTTCCTTCAGCCCCTTGCTACAGGAGATTTATATCACCTGTTTCTCCATTTCATTAAAACTGTAACAGTAAAACTATCAGTCAGGTGATTGCTCCAGTTAATGCTAAAACAATAATAACAGCTCAGTATTTCTGAGGACACCCATAGTCATTGTTAACATTAGTAACCAACATACTGCTGTTTGGAGTTACTGTAGAACTCATTTCAGTATTTCTGCTACAACCAGGAAAATATAGAAAATTCTCTGCAACCGTAATAGGCCAAATGCGGTGTTTAATTATCCTCAAATAACCCCAACATATTGAAGTGGCACAGATACAACTTGGGGCACAATGTCGCAAAGAACAGTTAAAGATTTTGCGTGTTTTTCAGCTACAATTGTAGGCAGCGGGGCCTGCCATACGCAGTGTCTGTGGAATAAGTTAGAGAGTTCATACCCTGCAGCAAGGCCTCCTTTGTAATTCCTGTTTCAGCTGGAAATTCTTTGAAGAGATGATTGAGCCATATCGCCTCCACGAAAGCTGCAAAGATATAACAACTGCTGAGAAATTAAAGCGAGAGACTCCATGGAAAATTACAGATGCAGAGCTGGAAGCATTCAAGGAGAAGGTAAAGCCTTGCCTACCTTTTTACATCTGTACCTTTTCTTACACTCCAGATGTTTGAAGCAATTAGTAAGAAAATGTGAAATACCAGATATGGAATTAGAAACATGACATGCACAAACCTGTATTTGATATTTACAGATTGGATTTATATTGTAAACACTGCAGAGGTGTGTTGTGATTGCATTATTCAGCATTCTGTAAGACCTTGGCATGTTTACACAGTATTTTCCAGGCTGAGGAGAAGCTCTGCCCACATCAGAGCCAGCCAGATGAAAACCACCTCTGAACCAGAAGCCACACAGTACTGCGCTGAGCCCAGGCTAGTGAGATCTGCTGAGAGGTTTATTAAATGGCTCCACTGTTTTAGAGCTTGAACCTCTTAAAGAGTGCAGTTCCAAACATTCACCGCTTTGGGAAGTTTAGAACTGAATCCAGACCCTACACCCGGCTCTAGGAATTTTTCCAAAGGCAAGATTTAACACAGATTCTTACCTCAATGGCAGTGTGAAGACTAAACCTGCCTACAACACAGGAGCTCTCCCACAGTTCAGAGGCACTCCAAGGCTGACGATGGCTGATCCACTGGGTGAATTAGAGCCTGGGCTGCTCTTTAATCTTGTTGGAACATACCTTCTTAGCAATGAACCGCCAGGCTTCATCAGGCCAGTGCCGAAAGGATACTGCAGACTCTTCCACCCTTGAGAGACAAGTTCTTCTGTAACTCTCAGAGAATTAATCTAGCAATTTTATTTATGGTTCCTGTGGATTAACCTGAGTGCACTGAGAGTTTAGTTATCTCCACTTTATGGTGCTGGTATCTTCCTCAGCGGAGCAAGGATTGTGAGTCTGAGCTCAGAGCCGCTGGAGGTCACAGCCTGACATATTAACATAAGCTGAAATCAATGGTGATTTAAGATAACACACTATACTACCGATTGCAGCAGCTGGGAAGCAGACTGACTGCTCACTGTATTACCCTTTTCGTAGATTTGATAACCAGCATAAAGTTATGGTAGTCAGCTGTGGGCAGAAAACTTCTGAAGTGCTCTCAGCATAAATCATCAAAACTTGGGAGTCAGAGCCCTTAGAACATCTCAGTATAAAAGACAACGGCAAGATAATCCCAGATATACACACTTGTGTGCAGAACCAGTGAGGATACAACAGGAAAAAAAATGCGTGATTAAGCTTGGTCTTGTCTAGGTCACTAACTAAAGAACCAGGAAAAACCCCATAGGTTGAAAGCAGTCAGCACTATGAAAATGCCAAATCTCTCTATAAAATAAGAACAGCAACAAAAATTCAGCTTACACACCTGGAAAGACATGCCCCTTATCTTCAGAAGTAAGGTAGTTCTGGGAACTTTATGGAAGACATTAGAACACATTTAAAATTCAAGAGAGAAAAACCTGGCAGCACAGATAAAGGGTGATGTTATAGGATGATTCTCATGAGATAACAACTGGCTAAATCATGAGGATTCTTACTTATATAACATGTGTAAAAGAACAGCAAAATTTCTGTAGAGAAGGAAAATTTAAGGTCTGAATGCAGAAAAACCAGCTTTTTACCTTCTCCAGGGAAAGAGAGAATAATTTATAAGACCAGTTAAGATACATCCATCTCCCATGCTGCAATCTCCCTGTACACAAACCTGCCCTGGTCTCTTGTTCCCTATGACTTGTGTTAAGTTATAAAAACTTTGAGGGCCTGAGCCTGATCGTGAAGTAATCTTGGCTGAATCTCAAGGTAACAGCCATTTATGCAATCTGTAAAAGTCCATACAAATACACAACACATAAAGCAGCTAAGTCTTACTCCAGACTCCTGGTCTTTTGTTTAAGAGGTGAACTTCTGGCAAGGTGTTCACTTACACACTGACGTTCAGCCCTACCAGCATGGCAGCTGGAGACTTACAAAACAGATGAATTACTATATTAACCGCCATCAAACAATAGCACAAAAGAGTCTCTGCACAGTTCCCGAACAGCTATACTCCATAGCCAAAGAAATACTTAAAAACTATGTCTGAGCCAGCTCTGGTACTGTGTCAGTACAAAAATAATCTCCATCCCCAGGAAATCTTACACAGTGAACAACTCTGACCCCCCAGGTAACTGTACTAATCAAGAAGCATGGCTTAGCCTCCTATTTTGCCATCTCTATCATGCTGGACCACAGAGCAGACCTGGCTTTCAATGCTGCCAAAGCAACAGCAGTAAATCTTGTGGGCAATGGGTAGTGTAGAAGTCCATAAGGCACCAGAACTGAGGATCACTGACCTAACTGATCTTTTTTTTCTTTTCCCCCCGTTTTGTTTCAATCAGAGTTACCGCCAAGTCCGTCTGAATGAACTCTTACAAGAGCATTCGAGGGCAGCTAACCTCATTGTCCTGTGAGTTGCAAGATTTTGGTTCTAACTTAGAGAATAATCTGATGTGTAAAGGGATTCTGGACTAGAGCAACAGAAACACTTGTGTTAAAGGATTATTTTTGCCCTCAGTGAAGTAAGTACTTTTTGAAGGACTTGCATCCAGACTGATGGTTCTCTGGGACTACACTGAATAGCAATCTTTCCTAGTAGTTCTTCATAGCTTAAAACAAAGCTCTACTCATGAAAACGTGTCAAAAATGTAATCTTCACATCCAAATCTACATGTTGAGTAGATTTCTGCTTACTCACCTGCAGAAAATACACATTGTTACACCTGCTTACTCACCTGCAGAAAATACACATTTTCCTTTCTTTTCCCCCCAACAATTAACAACTTAAAGTTAGAGAAAGGATTCTTTTGGTTTGCACACAATAAATGGAGTTGTTAGCCAAAATCTACTTGGAACTATGTGAAACTGAATAAGGATGATGCAATTCCATAAAGAAAAAGAGGCCACCGATAAAATTACAAAAAAAAAAAAAGCCATTTTCAGAATCAATTTTTAGTTAGAGTAGATAAACCTCTTTAGCTCTATTAATTCAGTCTCCAAAAAAGGGGTGATCAGGTAATGTTTACCATAAAGTGACCCATACTTTAAAACTCCCATCTCACAGTAGTCACAGATCAGAAAATAAGCTGATGGACTGCAAAACTGTGCACATACTGTATTTTCATCCTTTTTAAAAATCATATTATATGGGGGCTTTATGACCCCAAAAATGCTTCTTTACCAGTTTAAGGCTACAATCACAAGCAGTCCATGTCCAGTACAACTAGCCATGTTAATGGCGCTAAGCAGGTGAGCAAGAGCTTGCAAGATTAAGGCCTAATGGTAGCTTTGTGCTTTGTAAGATTAAAACAGTCATGTAGTCTAATTATGAACGTTCAGAGCTGTATAGGGACAGTTGATGTTTTCTACTTAATATTTAGCGAGATACATGTCATCAGGGCTACCCCTGACTTCATAATGTTAATTTTATTTTTCTCTCTGTCTAAACAGGAGCCTCCCAGTGGCAAGAAAAGGAGTAGTGTCCGATTACCTGTATATGGCTTGGCTAGAAATTCTCTCCAAGAACCTTCCTCCAATCTTAATGGTCAGGGGCAACCACAAAAATGTACTGACTTTCTATTCTTAGAAAAACGTCAGTGCCTAGAATATCCCTTGCTTGATTTCAACACCTACACTTTTAATGGCAGTGATTTATTAGAGACACACTTATCTAATACAGATCTAAAATTTAACTAATTGACAGAAAAATTTTCAAAAATCCAAAGCAACACAGTGAAGAATTAGACAAAAAAAAAAGTAAATGGTCCCTGCTGGTGTTACACTCCAGTACAGGTAAAAGAAGGAAAATCTACATACATATACACACACACCTCTCTCTCACATGAGACAGCAAATATTTTGAACACACAAAGAAGAAATTCCACTAATTTTATAAGGTATTGAAAATGCTTTTGATATTTATCCTAGAAAGCCAAAATTAACTGCTACAATACAAAAAGCATTAAAGCTATAAATAAATACTTCTTTCAAATTGCACTGTCATAGTTGCTAACAGAGACACAGGAGGATTACAGTCAAATGCACCAACTTGGGAGAGAGAAAAAAACCTGTATGGTATCCATCAGGTCAAAGCCATAAACTGATACAAGGCAAGTAGAATACCTGTGATGCTGTTTAATTATAATATTGCCAAATTAAGACCTATGCCTACAGCAGATGCTTTTACCTAAATTGTTCTGCTAATTTATTTTAACTCAAGTGCTTCTAAATTAACTGACAAACAAAAAAAAGTTACATATATAAAAATATGGACTCTATATGACAAGACTTGATAATGAATTTTCAAGCTCTGACATGGAATGGAATGTATGATTGCAATAATTAAATGTGGTAAGTGAATTTCACAAAGAAATTAGTGAAATATTAAATATTCTGACAATTTTTGCTATGAATGTTACGGGTTAATACAATCTGATATTATACTTTGGGATAATATGTACAGTGATTTATGTGATTAGAAAACAAAATAAACTCCATTAGCTGAGTTGAATGTCTTGTTTTTTTATTTATATAAAATATTTCTCTTACTTTTAGACTTTCTAAATAATATTCATTATACACTAACTTGAAATAAAGGAAATCCATAAAGTTGTGTAATTTTTCTATTTTCTATTCTGCAACATTATAGTACTTTATCATTTCAGCTGTCAATAAAAGCAACTTCTCTTTTTAATGGGGAAAGCTATATCCTATGTGTAAGCATTATTTAAATTAAAGACCATTAAGGAGCGCAGCTAATTTAATTACTGCAGTTCTGCAACTCCTTTGCAGAGATCAACTAAAATTTAAGCCCCAGGAAAGCCAGGGGACGCTGAATTTCACTAAATGTTTATTTTAAAGCAGGCCTCAGATTCCATCTTTACTTGAATTATTAGCATTTAACTTGCAGAGGATCTAGCACTCCATCTCCAAAAATGACGAATATTTGATATTCATATTTCTCCAAGTTCAACGGCAGCAATTCAGCAGAACATGGTAATGTAGCTCAATAATCCATGTTTTATTTTCTCCATCTATTAAAGGCAGGAGATGAAATACTGATATTTTCTCATAATGTTCTTCCTTCACTCCTTCTTATACATTTACAACCAGGTTGAAGGATCATTTTGCAGTTTAACTGCACGACACAGATATATGAGTTTCCTAGATACACTAGGCTTCCTGCACAGCTCTGAGCAAACCAAACCTCACATTCTGCACCTGCAAAACAGGGAGATTATTCTCATCCTTCACAGTGATGTTAGCAGCGATACGGGAGCTTGTTACACGCTGTCAGGTCCCTTCCACCTTTGTAGAATTGCAATGGCCACCACCCTTTCCACCTCACTTCAGACACCAAACAGGTATAATCTGCATGCGGTACCCAGGCAGTCAACGGAAAGAAAAAGAGCTTTTAGGGAGGCTCCGCTTAGGCCTTCCGTGAGTGTGTTTCTTATCACGATCTATGGAAGGACCTGGGGGAATTACACACCTGCGTTAAGCCCTTCAGTTACGTACCCGACTGGGGATTGTTTCCTAAATACTCCCACGTACTGTAATTCTTAATCTACAGGCAACGTCGACCCAAACTGATGTGGGGGACCTAGGCAGATCCAAAAAGAGAAGGAGCTCAGTATGAACCAGCAATGGCACTTTCAACACTATTCGCACTTCTCTCTCGCAAACACATCGCTGTGGGCATTGCAACAGTAAATCCCAAGGGGTATGTTTCTAAATGAACAGCCATCAAAAACTAAGTACTAACACACACATCACTGTAAAACTCCTCGCTTAGACTACAGTGATTAATTAGAAGATGTATCCACACAACGTTATGGGATTTATAACGAGCAACACAAACTCTAGATGCAACAGTGCTTAACTACCTGAAAGTGTTATTTCCACAAATTCACAAGTAATTTCAACACAGCAGTTTCCTAGGAGCTTCTATTTCTTGTTCCTCACCATGATTTCTGAAGTGTGTGTACGACCAATTTGGAAAGCATGCTAATTACGGACTCTTTTAAATCGCAACTTCGATTGCAAAATTTTGTTAGTCCACCTACCTCTTTTCCCACTCTGTAACAGAGACTTCCTCTTTTACATACATTATGCATAAAACAACTGCTGAATTTTAATCATCATGTTAATAACTGAATTCTAATTACAAGTTTGACATCTCTAGAAAAAAGATGGCTCTAAAGCTGTCTAGCACATTTTGAGCTTATATCACACTACCAACTCTGCAGGTTTATATAATCTAGGGTTGATTTGATCAGCCACGACAAAAGCAAGCATAGATTAAGTGACCAGGGATATTAAAGTGTGAAAATACTGTTGCTGTGAAGCAAGAACAAAGAATATTTTGAGTCTTCTTCAAAAATCCAGGCATCCTGCACAGCTAAGATTGTGCCTAAGGGCCTGTTAAAATGATCCACTACCGCTCCTCTCATAGTGCATCTTACCTTTCCCTCCTAATGTTACTGGAGCTCCAACAGGTATCGCAGAAGGCATTTCATCATAGTTCAGAGAATACATTTTCCTTCAATCTTTTTACCACCACTGGCAAGTTGCCCATCTTGACCACATACCCCTAAGGCACAGCGCTTAGGAACGGTAATAGGTGTCCCCACCTAGGGCTCCAGAACAGCATTCTTCCAACGTGCCTTTCACTAGATTTTCAGTCCCCAACAGACATTAGTTTGGGGGGGGGTTGTTTGTTTGTTAATTTTATTTTTAAATCAGCAACCCAATAGTGCAAGTAGAAAAGCTACCTAACCAAAAAGGCATCACATTCTGAAGATAAACAGCTGCAACTGCTCAAGCCACGTTCTGCAAAAAGCACGCCGCTATCATACTTCACACCCAAAGGAGTTCTCCACTTAATCATCATAACCACAAAGTACAAAGCTCCAGCCACTTGCATAGTAAATTTCGCCAGTCTTAAACCTCTGCAGTTTTCATTACGTCTTTGAAAAGTCCTACCAAAAGCCTTCCTAGCTAGGCAAAATATGACAGGCTGCCCTTTATTCTCAGAAAACCTGGACATTCCTTGTCTTTTCCCCCTTTTCTACAATTCCACGTGGTACCTCAAGATCTTCTTTAAGGCAAAAGCAGTTTCAGCAACCGATTAGTAGTTTACAAGTAACAGACGTGGCAACAGGTAACACGAAGTAGCACTGAAGTTGTAGATACGGAGCAAACAGCTACAGAGTTTTAGCTGTTACTGACTCATTTAACTCCCCATACCTGTTTGCCACCTCCCCTCTGGCAGAGGTCCCTGACTTATCAGCAAAGCTGGGAGAACAGCATTTGAGTAACCCTCAGCCTCCTCAACCTGAAGTTCAGTGGTCCCCCTCAAGCTGCTGCCTCAGGTCGTCTGACTGCCATCGGACTTCAGTGAAGCGACTGAGGATCACTCCCGAGGTCCTGCTCTCTCTCCCCTGCTGCCGGACTGTAACTTTTGTCAGAAGGGCAAATAAACCCTTAAAGTGCTGCGGCTGTTTGCCAAATGAGTGACTCAGCCCGCAAGTTACAGGTGAGGGAAATCAAGGGTTTGTAACAGGGCGGTTCAGCATACATCAGACCACTGTTTAAACGTCCCTTCATTCTGGTGCCTGGTCGGCACGGCCCCTTGGCAGGTGTGTAGCCCATCGGGACTGCGTGGCCAGTGCTGCTGAGCTAACACCTCACGCTGGCCTTGACTCTCCTAGGAAAAACCGAAAACGTAGCTGTGCCAGTGCAACAACAAAGAAACATAGCAATTTTTAGCTCACATTCTCCACAAATAACAACAGCACCAACCCACAGTCACGCCATTGCTGGAATTTCATCAGAGGAAATTGAGTTTCAAGCAAAATAAAGCACTAAGGTTGTTCTGGAACAGAGTAAAAAGCAATGGCAAAATTCCACAGCCCCCCACGCTGTACGGCAAACCACATGATCAAAAATAGAGCTTAATTATAAATAAACACCCTCACAGCAGCCTTTTAAATTACAAACCTTAATCACTGTGAGAGAGGCAGCTGTTCTAAGTGAGACTGGGGTGGGGAATCTCTCTTTCAAAGCCACAATTTTCTTCTAATAAAAACGCTCATTCTAACACCAAAACTTCAGTGGGGAGAATTTTACGGATTATTATCCCTGCAAGAAGCTCTGGTTCTTTCGGTGTACAACAAAGCAGCCTCCACTCCTACTCTCAATCTAGGTAAAAGGCAGATAATTTCAGTTTATCTCACTATTGTTTTTCAAAGTCAGGAGGAAATGCCCAATGGAAAGCAGCACTAATCGGCAATCAAGAATGCAGGAATGTTGACCAAGTGACTATCTACAGAGCAAACAGCACATTCCCAGGACCAAGGCAAACTTGCTCAGACTTTAAGCACAGGTTTTTTTTTCCCCCCCCTTGTAAAGATCTGGGGAAAAAAGTGTCACTCAGTTGAGGCCTTTCTCCTTGATAATATGTTTGGATGGGTCCTCCTATCTATTATTCATGGTCTTTTAGACGTAGCGTAGAACCCAGCCTGCCTCACCGAGACAGGCCATTCCTAAAATTAGTCCTTTTCTACACTATAATGCAGGACGCAGTTGTGACCTCTGTAAAGTTCTGCTTGTATAAATAACCATTTATAATTAGATATTCATTTGATACAACTTAAATTCTTATAAGCGTCAATTTGTGGATGGCTTGTATCCGAAGTCATGAAATGTTCCAAGTCGCTTTTTCACACAGGTCTATGATAAATACACATTCTCATTCTAACGGTGCACACTATTTAGAGTGAAAGAGCTGAACAGCAATAAAAGAAACCCCAAATCGGGACATTCTTCAAAATATTTTTCACAATCGGACTGCAATGTGTAGCAATGGTTTCACTGCCACCTGGCTGCATTTAAAAAAATGTAACATAGCAAGAAGACAATCACATACGCTTTGATCTTTAAAAATAAAAAAAGTCACAAAGAACGGTTGTTTGACAAAATTTAGACTAGCAAACAGAGCTCCAACAGCCTGCAGCTATGGCACAGAGAAAAACACATCCATCAGAGCGGCCAAGCACGGTTTTGCAACCACGAATCCAATGGGCACTCTTGTCAGCCCACGGCACAGAGAACTATGGGGGAATTTAGGGAAGTCTTCCGTAGACGGGACGGCAAAAGAGGGCAGCGAATGTCAAAATCGAGGGTGGCGAAATCACAGGAGCATCCTGCTCCGAGACAGGAGAACAAGAGCGGTGGAGCACCGACGGGTTTTCCTAGCTACAGCCCCGACAAGGAGGGGAAGCAGTCGTTTCCCTTTCACAAGGCAAACGCTCCTGCCATTGCCTGACCATTTCTGAAGGAGGACGCGGGCTACTTGCAGAAGGACGCAAGGCAGGACCGCCGGTACGCCACGCGTTAACGGCCGGTGCCAGCACCCGCCGC